>NW_013617467.1:46126-48353 GCF_000695525.1 Brassica oleracea var. oleracea | reverse complement strand
AAAAAAACTACTAGAAGTAGGTGTTATATCTATTATTAACCTTGTTGTACTTTTTTGTTGTTGAAATATTGGATTTATGGTTCAAATCCTAATAGGATCATATAAGACCCTAATAAGTTTCTGGATTATATCTCTGTGCCGTGCAGGCAAAGGTGCAGCATCTCCAGAGCTTCCTAAACCTCCGGTGGGTTGGGCCTGGTCACTAAACCAATTCCGATCATTCAGATGGAACCTAACCGCAAGTGCAGCTAGACCAAACCCTCAAGGCTCATACCACTACGGTAAAATCAACATCACACGGTCCATAAAACTAGTCAACACCGTAGGGAAAATAGAGGGAAAGAAGCTCAGGTACGCGCTTAGCGGAGTGTCACACGTGGAAACCGAAACGCCGATTAAGCTGGCTCAGTATTTTGGTGTAGCCGACAAGGTGTTCAAGTACGATACTATTAAGGACGAGCCGACCAAGGTTGACACTAGTAATATTTTGGTGCAGCCAAACGTTTTGAACATCGAGCACCGTTCATTCGTGGAGATTGTGTTCGAAAATCAGGAAAGGACTACACAGTCTTGGCATCTTGATGGATACTCTTTCTTTGCTGTCGCGTAAGTATATATATCTACTATCTCTCCCGCGCGCACACACACACACACAATTTTACGTAAGTATATATATCTACTATCTCTCCCGCGCGCACACACACACACAATTTTGAAAATGTTTTTTTATCAAATGCATATTAGGTAAAACTTAAAAAAAAAAAAAAAAAAAAAAAATATTAGGTAAAACTTCAGATAGTATATACAGATTTAAGTAGATGATCATATATATATATCTAAATTTACACAATATTCATCATTTTAAAATATAAACCGCAAGTAACACGTGTACGACTATATATCATTTTTTTTGGGTAAAATACGACTATCATTCTTCTTGCTTCTAATATAGAATATGACATATAAAACTGTATCATTCTTATTGCTTCTAATATAGAATATGACAGAAATTATAATTTATGTTAAAGAACACACACACGCACATATATTTATATTCTGCAGAAATTTCATATTTTAGAATCTGTTTCAGTATATGATATGATAAAATAACCAAGGACTAGAGAAAACGTAGCGAATTTGGACTAACATTTGCAAGTTAATTAGTTTTGGTAAGAACATTTGGTTCAAAGAGGACTAATGTGTGTGTGTGTGGGGTTGAGCCAGGGAAGTGGACGCCGGCGAAGAGGAAGAACTATAATCTATTAGACGCAGTATACCGACACACAATCCAAGTTTATCCCAAATGTTGGGGAGCCATCTTATTGACTTTCGACAACTGTGGCATGTGGAATATTCGGTCTGAGATTCTCGAGAAACGTTACTTAGGTCAACAGCTTTATGTTAATGTCGGCCCGCCAGAACTATCCCAGAGGGATGAGTACAGCTTTCCAGCAAACGGTCTCCGTTGTGGCATTATCCAGGGCTTGCCTGATCCTCAGCCTCCCAGAGACTCGCTTTAATTTGGTTTGGCGTGGTTCAGCCTGGAGACTTGTAGCTCAAGGTTTTTAACATTCTTATATACGTATGTCCTTAAAATTTGGTTTCTGTAGGTCGATGGTGAAAGTGTTATGAGATGTCTGTAATCCATTACACGTTTATGATGCATGCTATTTTTCTGATTTGTTTAAGCCAGACGTTGCGCTGAATTCGAATATAGAAGTGATATGCTTTTGAAGCATGGTAAACAAATACGTCAATTGGGCATATTCTACAACATTACGAACTATTCTATAAGAGCAACCATATTTCATACGGAGGTTCTGGAAAAATAATATTCGTATTTAAATAATAAATGAATTACCGAAATATATTTTATTGTTGCAATTTGCAAAAAAAAAAAAAAAAATTGAGCCATTTAAAGGTTTGCATGTGATATGAATCATCACCAATAACAACCTTGAACTGCATGAAGAACCACTCTCATGAATAACTCCTACTTTTTTTCTACAGATCGGAAACTTCTGAAATATAATAAAAACATATAGTATATTTTTAATTATTTCCACTTTATCGAGTAGAATTAGAACAAAAAAAACTTTTAAGAACAAAAAATGCGTGAGATGCGGAAACGAACAAACAAGAGGAACACCTAACGAGCCCGTTCTCATTGCAAGTCGAGCATGTTCTGAACCCTAGCTTCTCCGTATGCACCTTATGGCTACCGTGA
>NW_013617467.1:44071-45841 GCF_000695525.1 Brassica oleracea var. oleracea | reverse complement strand
TCATTAGTTTGGGTTTGTATTCTCTGTTTAATGCCTTCTTCATTTCCCAAAATGTGTATTGGAGTGTTGTCTGTGTGAAATTATTGCCAGGCTTTGTTTTAAATGTGTGTATGGTGAAGTAATTACATTTAGACGAATGAATGACACTGAAAACCTCGTCTAACACTGCAAAAACGTGATGATATTATGTTTTCGAGATAGAGATACAAGTGGTGAGAGAATAATCAAAAACTAATAGTCTAATACTAATAAATTTATTCGAAGCAGCAAAAAGAGAACGGAGAAAGACAGAAAGATATTAATTTTTTAACGTTGTATGATTGTACTATTACATAAATATTATTCACGATTCTACGGCCAATAATTTTACCTGTCTTACAGGATTCACGCTTGAATGCATCATCCGAGCCGTCCTATGAGATCTATTGCGCCACTCTCTTGTAAGCATTTTCTCCATTAATTTGCATAATTTTGTTTTTTCTGCGGATCGAAACTCGTACCTCTTAGTATAGAACATTAATGAACTCTTAGTCAAATCACTAGATCAATGGGGCTTCCACAATATGACATACTAGGTTAAGATCTGCGCCTTGCCCGAGCTGAACATTATATATAAATTATTTTATGTATTCTATTTTTTTACATATTATGAAATAGTAAATATATATTGAATAATTAAAAATCAGTAATTATTACGTATATAATTGAATTGGTGTGGACATATAAATAAATTTTATTAATTCAAACAATATTTTTTCTATTTGATATAGTAAATAATTAAATTTAAATGATATTAACATATACAAAGTATATTTTAATTTTAATCTATTAAATGATGCTTTCTATTCATATGTTTTTTTTTATCATTTGTATCTTTTATAGCAAAAACTTTAAATTATTGATAACAAAATTTGGGATTAATGATTTTGGTAATTTATATTTAAAAATAATTTAAGTTATCAATATTTTTCAAAGCATTTATCAAAAATATGGTTTAAAGTAAATTTTAAAATTAAAATATTTTTGTATTTTATATGGTATATAGTTTAAATGAGACTTTCTACTTCTATAATTTTGTAATCATTTGTATCTTGTCTTAACAAAAAATTTAAACCATGGATCATAAAATTTGAGTGTCAGAATTTTAATAGTTTTAGTAATTTATAGTTTTTTTTTAAATTCAAAATATACCATATACAGAAAAATTTAATTTTTATTATATTATTAGTTTGTTTGTTTAATTTATTTTAATAGTTTAAAAGTATACAAATATGATAGAAGATACACTATTTTTTTAATCAAAATTTTATTATTCAAAATCATTAATTATAATATATACTTTAGCCACATTAGACAATTTCGTAATTTTTATTAAGAAAATAATGAAGAACATTAATAATGAATTTATTGTTAGTTTAATAAAAAAACTTATTATATGTTTAGATGGACCAACATATTTCTCTAAATATTCTAAGAATCATCATAGTGATGACATGTGAGTACAAAAAAAGTATTGCAATGCTTCTTAATTAATATAAGAGATTAAATTTAAGTGTCTAATAAAATGAATTCTTTGATTTAAGTTCTAAGGTGTGGGATTTTTAGCAATCAAGAGTAGTTTCACCAATGAGGGAAGGGGCACATATATTATATTTCTGCTTTTTTCGGACATATAACTTTCATCTATGGTAAGATAGCCCTGGGACGGATCCGGATATCCAGAAAATTTAGGGTATCCGGATCCGGATCCGGATCCGGATCCGTGGATTT
>NW_013617467.1:29139-43971 GCF_000695525.1 Brassica oleracea var. oleracea | reverse complement strand
AATATTAAAATGTAAAACTATATTTTATGCCACGTGTCATCTTTCGGTTTTTTTTTTATAAAAAGGTAATGTTACATTATGGAGATAAGCAGTCTTTTTTTAAGTGAAAAATGGTAATTTTACATATGTTTATATGTTTAATGTAGTTTTTCCATTTTTTATGCTGTATGTTTACATATTATTTATAATTTTCGAAAATTAGTAATATTAAAATGTAAAACTATATTTTATGTCACGTGTCA
The DNA here is from genome assembly GCF_000695525.1 of Brassica oleracea var. oleracea. NCBI lineage: Eukaryota > Viridiplantae > Streptophyta > Magnoliopsida > Brassicales > Brassicaceae > Brassica > Brassica oleracea. Next base: position 43,729 of record NW_013617467.1, on the reverse strand, counting down.
TCTTTCGGGAGAAGTTTTTTTCGCTGATGTGGACGCTCTATGGAGCCTCAAAAGGTCCCTTTTATTAGTATTGATTAACAACAAGGAAGGATCCAAACCGTCTTCATCGCCATCTCTAGCGCTTTCTTATTTCCTCTTCACTTTGTCTCAAAACTTTCCGTCTTCCTTATAACACGCTCACATGAAATACCACACGGTGTTATTTCTACGCACGGCACGTGTCATTCTTAACGTCTGACATGGTTTAAGTCTTTTAATAACCAAGCTTTTTATAATTTGTTTGGTCCGCTTCCGGTTTATGCCGGTTTGCCTTTCTAATAGCGAAAACCAGTTTTTCTCTTACCGACATCTTTTTTTGTCACTCTCGTACCGAAAAAATAACATTTGTATTACTGTTATATATCATATTGTGGATGTCCATAACCGGTCCGGTTCATAACCGGCTCAATGTTAGAGAGAGAGAATCAGCATTTTGCATTTTCCTTATTAGATTATGATTTGTACTCTTTCCATATCTGTATTTCCTTTCTTTAGTTTTTCCATTATTCTAAGATAGTGTAATTCCCTATATATAAAATTATCTCGAAGGTTTTATGCCAGCGGCTGAAAATTTATTTTCCATTGCTCATTTCCGAAACTCAGTCGGCTTTTGTGGCAGGAAGGTTGATCTCTAATAATATTCTTATCACTCAGGAGATGTTTCGGAAATGATCTTAGCTGTTTCATGTTGGCTGTTTTTTCATATTTTGTTCCAACATAAACTTGTATCAAAATTTATAAAAGAAAAGATTAAGAACGATAAAATATTTAAATGGATCCAACTATTACAGGATACATAAATTTTTAGCTAGAGAGTTTTTCTTTGAAAATATAACAAATTATAAAATTTATTGTAATAGTTAAAAATTACAAAATAATATATAAACACACAATAAGATTAAATTTAGTGCTTTCTAATAAGAACCACTAAAGAGAAATTACATTCTTAAAAAATTTATATTCTTATTAAATCCATATATTTACTTATGGAACTTAAATCTACTGAAGTCAGAGAAACACTGGTAAAGAATTACATAAAAACCAAGGCTTGTGGTCTGGTGGTGATTAACATGAGGAAAAAAATCCAATACGGTGAAGCCACCAGGGTTCGAGTCTCGGTCACTGGGGAATTAACATTTCGGCATCGCCAGGGATAGGGGACCGACATGTGGCAGCACGTGACTAATCTGGACCACTTTTGTGGGGTCAGGATACCCTGTATAATTCAAAAAAAAAAGAATTACTTAAAAGTTTTATTTAACGTTTGTCAAGAACATTGTACCAACTATATAAATGTCTTTTAGACCAAAAAAAAACTATATAAATGTCTTCAATTTAGGTAAACATTGTACCAACTATATAAATGTTTTCAATTCATGGGAAGAGATCATTCAAATATTAAAATAGATCAAAATTTTCAAACTCACTTTGGATATGATAATTTGGTCACAGTAGATCCATTGGGGAGAAGTGGGGGACTAGCACTTTTTTATAATAACAAGTATCAGGTGAGGGTATTATATTCTAGCAATTGAATGATTGATGTAGAAGCGGAGGCTCTTGGTAAAAAAGTTTATATTACCTTTGTTTATGGGGATCCAGTTCAAAAGATGCGAGAGCAAGTGTGGGAACGTTTAACTAGGTATGGACTAGCGCGTTCTGAGCCCTGGTTTATTATTGGTGATCTTAATGAGATTACAGGTAATCATGAAAAAGATGGAGGATCTTTGAGGAGTGGGGATTCTTTTATTCCTTTTAATAATATGATACAAAATAGTGGCTTACTCAAGTTCCCGGCACGGGGGAACAAAATGTCATGGCAAGGGAGAAGAGGAAAAGGCAAAGGGGCAGTGACAGTTAGATGTCGTCTAGATCGCGCTTTGGCGAATGAAGATTGGCACACCTTATTTCCATGTTCTTTTACAGAGCATTTAGGATTGGTGGCTTCTGATCATCGGCCAGTGGTGGCTTATCTTGAGGATAAAGTCACTAGGAGGAAAGGACAATTTCGGTTTGATAAGAGGTGGATTGGACAGGCGGGTCTCATGGAATCAATTACAATGGGTTGGATAGACTATAACGAAAGACGAGATGAAGGAAGATCACAGAACATCGTGGAAAAAATTAGTAATTGTCGTCACAAAATTGCTAAGTGGCGGAAAGATAATCCCCCTTATGGAAAGGAAAAAATAAGTGAATTACAACAAGCTCTTGAAGCGGTCCAAACAGATAATTCTAGGTCTCAAGAGGATATTCTGGAGGTTTCTAGGAAATTACAAGATGCATATAAGGACGAGGAAGATTACTGGCACCAGAAAAGTCGGAACATGTGGTATTCATCTGGGGATCTTAATACAATATTTTATCATGCTCTAACTAGGCAACGAAGGGTCCGTAATAGAATTGTTGGATTACATGATGTGGATGGGAATTAGATTACAGAGGATACTGGCGTGGAAAAGGTGGCAATTGATTATTTTGAGGATCTATTTAGTACCACCTCCCCATCGGAATTCGATAGTTTTCTTACAGAGGTTACACCGGAAATTACTCCTCAGATGAATCAACATTTGTTGAGGCTAGCGACGCTTTGTTTATGATGCACACAGAAAAGGCGCCAGGGCCGGATGGCATGACAGCTCTGTTCTTCCAACACTCATGGCATATTATTAAAAATGATTTAGTAGAGATGGTGAATAATTTTTTGGTCTCGGGAGAAATGGATACATGATTAAATATTACTAATATATGTATGATTCCAAAAACAGAGAGACCCACAAGGATGGCGGAATTGAGGCCTATTAGTCTTTGTAATGTAGGGTATAAAATTATCTCGAAGGTTTTATGCCAGCGGCTGAAAATTTATTTTCCATTGCTCATTTCCGAAACTCAGTCGGTTTTTGTGGCAGGAAGGTTGATCTCTGATAATATTCTTATTGCTCATGAGATGCTTCGGAAATGATCTTAGCTGTTTCATGTTGGCTGTTTTTTCATATTTTGTTCCAACATAAACTTGTATCAAAATTTATAAAAGAAAAGATTAAGAACGATAAAATATTTAAATGGATCCAACTATTACACGATACATAAATTTTTAGCTAGCGAGTTTTTCTTTGAAAATATAACAAATTATAAAATTTATTGTAATAGTTAAAAATTACAAAATAATATATAAACACACAATAAGATTAAATTTAGTGCTTTCTAATAAGAACCACTAAAGAGAAATTACATTCTTAAAAAATTATATTCTTACTAAAGCCATATATTTACTTACAAAACTTAAATCTACTGAAGTCAGAGAAACACTGGTAAAGAATTACATAAAAACCAAGGCTTGTGGTCTGGTGGTGATTAACATGAGGAAAAAAGTCCAATACGGTGAAGCCACCAGGGTTCGAGTCTCGGTCACTGGGGAATTAACATTTCGGCATCGCCAGGGATAGGGGACCGACATGTGGCAGCACGTGACTAATCTGGACCACTTTTGTGGGGTCAGGATACCCTGTATAATTCAAAAAAAAAAGAATTACTTAAAAGTTTTATTTAACGTTTGTCAAGAACATTGTACCAACTATATAAATGTCTTTTAGACCAAAAAAAAACTATATAAATGTCTTCAATTTAGGTAAACATTGTACCAACTATATAAATGTTTTCAATTCATGGGAAGAGATCATTCAAATATTAAAATAGATATGTATCTTTCTCGGATATTAGATTCTCTATGGACCTAAGATGACCGTAGAGAATAATCATCAAAGTAGGAAGAAGGAAAAAGGTAGGGGACCATAAGCATAATGAAAATAATAGGGACACATTTTTATAAAAGACGTAGGAGAAGATAACAAGCTTGGCTTTTGAGTGGAACTATGGAAAGAGACGTCCATAAATAAGCGTGGCTTGTATGAAAATGGGGTATCTCGGACACCACAATAACGATATGTCATCGTCACAAACCTAAGAACTGATAAGAGCAACATTATAGGTGGTCCTTGATTTTGGGTCCTTAGGAGTTAAGGATAAAATTAAGGGTTTTTCCTTAAAAATTAGATTATTGGTGGGACTCTATAAAGTCCCTTAGTAAATTAATTTTTTTTTAATAATCAATGATTCATAAATTACATATAAATAGATATAACATTAAAATAAAATAGAAAAGATTTTCCAAAGTTGTTAAACAAATTATACAAAACATCTTAATTAAAATCATACAAACATTTTATTTAATTGATAAATAACATAGAAGCAAATAACATTATATGTTATTTGGAAAATGTCCAAATTTATCCCATATATGTTCAATGAAATCTTGTTTTAATTGTTGATGGATATGTGGATCCCGAACTTCTTTACGACGAGTAATTATATTGCCGGGTCTTGTAGCCTTTTTGACGGTATATGTGAAATCGTCATCTTGAAATTCTTCAAGAGTGTTTGAGTTTCGTTCATCTTGGACAATCATATTATGGAGTATTAGACATGCTCTCATAATATTTGATATTTTATTTTTATCCCATAAATTAGAAGGATTTCTAACAATGGCAAACCTAGCTTGCAGGACCCCAAAGGCACACTCGACATCTTTTCGAACGGATTCTTGGCTTTGAGCAAATAAAGAATTTTGGGCACCTTGTGGCAGTCGTATAGATTGAATAAAAGTCGCCCATTTTGGATAGATACCATCAGTCAGATAGTACGCCAAATTGTATTCCCTTCCGTTGACACAGAAGTTTACTTGAGGAGCATTCCCGTTAATAATGTCATCAAAAACAGGTGATCTGTCCAGAATATTGAGATCGTTCAAAGTACCTGGAGCTCCAAAAAATGCGTGCCATATCCAGAGGTCATATGAAGCAACGGCCTCCAACACAATTGTTGGTTTTCCGGTTCCTCGTGAATACATTCCTTTCCAAGCAGTGGGGCAATTCTTCCACTCCCAATGCATACAGTCAATGCTTCCAACCATCCCGGGAAATCCCCGTTGTTCACCAACATGGAGTAGTCTCTGAAGATCCTCTGGTGTGGGACGTCTGAGGTATTCATCGTCAAACAAGTGGATTATGCCGGCGGCAAAATGGTGCAAACATTTCCGAGATGTTGTTTCACCAAGTCTTAAATATTCGTCTACGGGATCAGCTCCACCACCATACGCCAATTGACGAATTGCTGCGGTACATTTCTGGAGAGGAGAAATACCCGACCGTCCGGTTGCATCTTGTTTTGGTTGAAAATACTCAACTTCAGTAGATAGACGATGCACAATATATAAGAACAATGGCTTGTTCATTCGAAATCGTCGGCGGAACAAATAGTGCGGATATGTTGGAGTGTCGCTAAAATAATCATTCCAAAGCTTGTTGTGACCATCTTCCCGGTTTCTCTCGATAAAAATCCGTTTTTTTCGCTCTTTTGGTTCGGGAATAGGATCAAGATCTTCAAATATATCATCAAATACGGTATCAAGTTCATCATCATCAGCTTGATGGTAATGATAATGGGAGGAAGAAGCCATTTTATAAAAGAGAGAAGAAGATATGAAAGAGAGAAGTTCAAGTGTTTATAAAATAAGATGTGTCTTACTTATAGTTGGTCTTTAGTTCACCTTGTGACTCTTTAATTCATCTTGTGACTCTCGTATATTTCCCGTGATACAAACAAACAATGCAAGGTACTTGTTCTGACTCTTTAATTCATCTTGTGACTCTCATATAGGGGAAGATCACGAGTCATATAGTCTTGTGACTCTCTATATGTCTTCCTTTTAGATAATAACTTTATAAATATACATAATGTGATGATGTCAAACATTCAAACATAACAAAAAAATAATTTACTTAACCATAACTATATGTCTTCCTTTTAGATAATAACTTTATAATTCATACATAATGTCGATTAAAGGAAATGATTCAGATACACATAACACAACACCATCTTCATTTACTTAACCATAAACAGAAAGGCCATTAAAACTGTGACGACAAGCATGACCACAACAAAGTACTCAAATCCCTGCCTAACCTTCGATTGTTCCTTGCCTATATCAGACACGATTTTCTCTACTCTAGCGAGCCGCTGGTCAGTCTCATATTCACTGTAAAGTGAAAGGTTTTCTACCTTTTCCGATAGCTGAAGCACATGTCTATCTCTGGCTCTCATCTCTTCCATCACGGCGACATCCCACCATTTCCAAACATGGCACTCGCCATCGTCCACGTTCTCACATGTGTAGTATCTTCTACCTGTGGTGAGCACACACGCAGATAATGGTCACAACTTATTCAAGACTATATGAGCACACACGCAGAAAACTTATGCAAGACTACTTATCCAACTAAATAAGCACCACAGTAGCAATACTATTACTTAACCTGGATCATTCCGAGTGGTAGATGTTGCAAGGAGAGGCGTTGCACCACAATAGCAAGTCTGTGGGAACCCATACTCAACCTCTGGTTGGGGCGGATATTGAACCTGACTACGACCCTGAGACCCTAGCTCAACTTGGTCACGTCTAATGAGATCTTCTGTCTCGCTGTAGCCACCGTCGTCTGAGTTTCCAAATAGGTCGTCTGACTGGGAAGGCTGGCTGTAGGAGTAGTCAAGTCCCATCTTCAAGTCCACCTGCATAAACACATAGTAATTAGTAATTATATAAGTTGTTTGCAGTATGCTAAACACTTACGAATTCTTATTGTGGTTGCAGATGACACATAATCAAGACAAGGAAGACAAGCAACAAAAGAAATTAAAAAGACTTAGTTAATATTACGCATTTAAGCAATCAACAGCCGTAGGAACTACATTAGAGTACTTAAAACAGAGAATTTAAAAGACATAGAAGCAAATTCAACACATACTAAAACATAGATTGTATCCTAATCTTTTAGAAATACTTGGCTAAGAGCTTATTCTTCACACCTTCCTCCGGCTCAGTTAATGGTTCTTTCCTGGCGAGGAGACTGTCTAGTATGGCTAGCATTGACAGTCTCTCCTTCATAGCCAAATCCTCTTTCTTCATTTCCCATATGGTCGTATAGTCAGCAACAGACTTCCCTTGAACAGTCGACCTTTTTTGCTTAGCGGCCTTGCAACCTTCAGGCCGGACCTCCTGATCAAGGACAGTGGTGCTTGGATCTATCTCACCATCCTTCCTCTTTGAACTGGCAGTGGCTTTTGGAGTGTTAAGGCTTAGCCATTTTTGTTCAAAACGTAACACACACCAAGCATGCTCAAGGGTGAACTTGGTTTGTTGATCAGAGTAGAAGATGTCGTGAGCCTTCTTGAGAACATCAGTGTCACTCTCACCACTGCCTATTTGTCTCTCTGCTGCTGAGTATGCCCCACAGAACTTGGTAACCTGGTCGTTTATTCTGTGCCACCTCTTCTTACAAGTAAGATCCCCTCTCCTTTCACCATCCTCTTGACCATGTGGACTCTCTGTAAAATACTCTCCAACCCGCTTCCAGAACTTCCCCAACTTCTGTTCATTTCCAACTATGGCATCCTTCGAAGTGTTAAGCCAAGCAGAGATAAGTACCTCATCATCAGCTGGGCTCCATTTGCGTCTAACATGACGCTCTACTGGCGTGTGTTCAGCTTGTTGTGAACTGAAGGGAGGCATCTCAGATTCTCCATAGTTAACACTTGAATGAAACCTTTGATAAGGAAAGTTTTCATTCAGACCACTACCATCTTGACCGTTAAGCAGTCCTACGTAACTAGAGGACGGGGTTTGATAGTTTCGTGGATCCATACGAGTTATAACAGATAAAGATTTGAGAGAGAGTTGTAGAATATGAGATGATAGAAGAGAGAAAGAAGTGTATAAATTTAAAGGGAATGAGATGGGAGTTAGCAGGTGAAGAGTATTAAGTTTTCCTCATAAAGACTAACCATAAACAAGATATGTCTAATCTGAAGTTATTAACCTATCTACGCTATCAACTCAGGACGACAGTGCCTCATTGCAATCCAGCTAATATAGGTAACATTAACAACATAAACGATTTCCCTCATTGCAATCTATTGAAGAAGTAAACCACAATTCTAATTCTAATTTGTTAAAAAAACTTCACATTTTAACAGACATTTTGCAACCATGAAACAACCATAGAATCTATAGCCGACCATACAACCAAACATAAATCATACATTTTGCAAGCATGTAACATAAAGAACCATAGAATCTTGTGAATCTATACGTTTTTTATATATCTATACCAAACCTGGAGCCGACCATACAACCAAACAAAAATCATACATTTTGCAAGCATTTAACATAAAGAACCATAGAATCTATAGAATCTATACGTTTTTGCAAGCATAAAGAACTGGAGCCGACCATACAACCAAACATAAATCATAAATCACAAGACTGGAGCCGACCATACAACCATCATAAATCTACACAAGACTGGAGCCGACCATACAACCAAACATAAATCATACATTTTGCAAGCATGTAACATAAAGAACCATAGAATCTATAGAATCTATACGTTTTTTGCATGCATAAAGAACCATAGAATCATATAATCTATACGTTTTTTATATATCTATACCAAACCACCACTTCAATCACAAGAACCGACCATAGAAGCTATATCACAAGAGACGACAAAATCAAATCAAACATAATTTCAAATCCTACTCGGTTTCAAATCAACCAGTGAATCTACACAGTCCTACTCGGTTTTAAAGACATACCTTATTGGGTCGATTCTGCAACGATGTCAAAAGGACTGAAGTCGCCAATGAATCTCCCACGCGGAAGCGAACCGAGGCAGGTGGAGTTAGCCAACGGTATTGATGTGAGCGATTCTCGGTTTGATTTTACTTCGCTTTTGGAGCTCGCGGTGTCGCCATCGGAGATTGAAGAAGACGACTGATTTGCGAGAAGAATGAAGAATCAAGCCGACTAGGGCACCCCTTCAATCTCGAATACATCCTCCACTCCTACGCTGCCACGTAGCTCACGGGACGCGTCCAAAAATCCCTTAGCTTAGGGCCGAACCCATCAAAATCTTTTCTTTTTTATTTATTTTTCAGCCCAAATTCGGTAAGGGACGGGCTTAGGGCCGCCCGATAATGTTGCCCTAAGAGTCTTCGAGTTTTAACCCGGAAACCAATTGATATATAATAATAAGTTTGTTAGCTCAAACATTTTATATACTATATATTGTTTGTCTATTCAAAATTTTGATGTGAAATCCTAACACATTCATTCACCTTAAACTGGGCCCCATTGGTAATAAGCATTTTTAGCCACTTTGGCTAAGTTAACAAAAGAAATTCTGATTAAAATTCTGATTTTTGTGAATATATAACAACAATATAAGTTTATTTTGAGTTTGCAAAAAGATATGTTTATTTTGATAATAGTTAGTGTGATAGTGAAGTAGTGTTATTATGCTACTATTAGTTATTTTATAATAATTTTTATTATGCGTGATTATATATGTGTTAGAAGATTTATATTAATGTAAAAAGCAGTTTCAAAGTTACAAACCTAAATTTTCATAGGATTCATTCAATTTTTTTTATCTTTATTCATCTGTTTTATTTATTTTTAAAATATAAAAATTTCTATAGTGAATCATATAATATATGAATGACTGAAAATTGTATTTTTCTTTTAACTAATAGTATAAGTACTTCAAAAATATAGACATAATATTAATATTTTTAAAGAAAACTTTCAGTTTTTCAGTGATGAAAATGCTGTCCTACATGGTACAAGACGTATGACATATATTATATGACTTGTCACATTAGTTTCATATCTTACTAGTATATCATCCCGTGCTAAGCACGGGTGAGGTTTTGTTTGCATTTAAATTATCAATTTTTGTTTGTCAATATATATATATATATTTCTTTTTGCTTGCATATAAAATATCATACGTGATATAATTAGTTTTAACTATATTTTAATAAGTCGTTCCTGAAATATAAATTTCTTTAGGATTAAAGTAATAAAACAATAATATTAAACATGTATGTAATAGTCAAATTTAGATTAGATAACTTAGGAAAAAAATAGTTGTTGATACCTTTTTGTATCATCATAGTTGTTGATCGAAACTCGTACCTCTTAGTATACAACATTAATGAAGGGGCTTCCACAATATGACATACTAGGTTAAGATCCGCGCCTTACCCGAGCTGAACATTATATATAAATTATTTTATGTATTCTATTTTTTACATATTATGAAATAATAAATATATATTGAATAATTAAAAATCAGTAACTATTACGTATATAATTGAATTGGTGCGGATATATAAATAAATTTTATTAATTCAAACAATATTTTTCTATTTGATATGGTAAATAATTAAATTTAAATGATATTAACATATATATAGTATATTTTTAATTTTAATCTATTAAATGATGGTTTCTACTCATATGTTTTTTTTATCATTTGTATCTTTTATAGCAAAAACTTTAAATTATTGATAACAAAATTTGGGATTAATGATTTTGGTAATTTATATTTAAAAATAATTTAAGTTATCAATATTTTTCAAAGCATTTATCAAAAATATGGTTTAAAGTAAATTTTAAAATTAAAATATTTTTGTATTTTATATGGTATATAGTTTAAATGAGACTTTCTACTTCTATAATTTTGTAATCATTTGTATCTTGTCTTAAAAAAAATTTAAACCATGGATCATAAAATTTGAGTGTCAGACTTTTAATAGTTTTAGTAATTTATAGTTTTTTTAAATTCAAAATATAGCATATACAGAAAAATTTAATTTTTTATTATATTATTAGTTTGTTTGTTTAATTTATTTTAATAGTTTAAAATTATACAAATATGATAGAAGATACACTATTTTTTTAATCAAATTTTTATTATTCAAAATTATTAATTATAATATATACTTTAGCCACATTAGGCAATTCCGTAATTTTTATTAAGAAAATAATGAAGAACATTAATAATGAATTTATTGTTAGTTGAATAAAAAAACTTATTATATGTTTAGATGGACCAACATATTTCTCTAAAGATTCTAAGAATCATCATAGTGATGACATATGAGTACAAAAAAATATTGTAATGCTTCTTAATTAATATAAGAGATTAAATTTATGTGTCTAATAAAATGAATTCTGTGATTTAAGTTCTATGGTGTGGGATTTTTAGCAATCCAGAGTAGTTTCACCAATGAGGGAAGGGGCACATATATTATATTTCTGCTTTTTTCGGACATATAACTTTCATCCATGGTAAGATACCGAACTTTTCTGAACCATGTTTCAAAAAAAATTGATGTAGCAATATTTAAAATGGTTAATATTATAGAGACAACTATAATACTGCATTGACTTTCCCACGTTGAATTGGGAGAAAAGCAAAAAAGGGAAGAGCACGATGGGTTGTTTTTTTCATGTTGGCTGTTTTTTCATATTTCGTTCCAACATAAACTTGTATCAAAATTTATAAAAGAAAAGATTAAGAACGATAAAATATTTAAATGGATCCAACTATTACAGGATACATAAATTTTTAGCTAGAGAGTTTTTCTTTGAAAATATAACAAATTATAAAATTTATTGTAATAGTTAAAAATTACAAAATAATATATAAACACACGATAAGATTAAATTTAGTGCTTTCTAATAGGTTAATTTTTTTTTCTGGAAAAGAGAAGACGGCGACTCAAGAAGTGATCTAGGGTTTTGATGTTCTGTCAGCGATGGGATCCCGGAATCGGTGAGGAGGTTTGGATTGGAATAGAAAATCATTAAGATAAGATTTATATAGATACGAAAAAGAGATTTCTTTCAGATCTCGGGAGATTTGAAGTGATAAGAGGAAAAGGGGAATTGGGGACACTAAGGAAAATCAGGATAATAGCGAAGCTGCTCTCGATTTCGGTCATCATCAAGACGAAATTGCAGGATAATAAAGGTATAACCTCTGATTACTTCACTACTATGACTTTCTTTTGTTTGGAAAGAATAGGGAGAATCAATCACGGATCTGGTTTCATTGGGGTATGGAGAATTGGGATCCATTGTGGAATTGGTAATGAAATATTATGGACGATAACGGATTAGCGATACAATTACGAGATTGAGTGTGAAAGTTTCAATTCGGAAAGATATAGTATTATCGGGAAAATTCTCTGGTGTGGAGAAAGGGAAATTTGGGATCAATATAAAAGGCTGTGCTGGTTTTCTCTTTGTTGTTTGTTCTTTGGGGTTATGGGTATTATGGTTTTAGTTATTTCTTGGGCCTTAAGAGTCTTTGCGACGCTTGATATTTTGTTTAACCGGTGGAATAATAATGGGCGTTTGGTTTGCTGGCACTTCGGGTCTTTAGAGATGGCTTTCATAATTGTCTTTGTTATATATTCTGGCGTTTTTATTTTATAGGGTATGTGTGGAAAGGTTTTTGTGGCTATGTGGGTTGATAGCTTTAATCTCATATGGACGTTGCTTTCTGTATGGGGAAGATGGTTATGTTGTTTTTGTTTATACCAGGCACAGACTAAGCTAGTGTATAGTTATTTTAATTACAGGGCTGACCAAGTGCTCAGGCAGGAGTGGACAAGTAATGTAGTGATTATGGAATGGAGAATAAGGCTACAAAGGTATGGCATTCTGGTCTACAGACAGAAGGACATGACAATTATTGATGACTTAATGAAGCTAAGGGATTACACTCTCTATGAAGATCGGGGGTGTGTAAACTTCAGTGGTTTGGATCTGTTATTATCGGTGATTTTGGTTGACAGTGGGGCTGTTACGTTTGGATTTACGGTGGGTACTAAAAATGTCCTTTTATACTATCTTGGTGCGAATTTTTGTAATCATAGTAGTCTATTGGTAAGTGTGTGTAATGTTGGTGTGTTTATGTGTGGGACTAAACTGGATTCAGCTGAGTTTTACTATGTTTGTAATATGTTTTTTTCAAGAACATATATCCAGTGGTACTCTTGGTCATTGTATAATATTACAATACATGTACGTCCTATTCTTTTGGTCAAAATGGGAGAATGGGGTTTTCATTGGTGCTGCTGATGCAATGGCTGCATTTGGTCTTTTTAAACCAAATATAGTTTAGTTTGGGATGTACGGAAAGGAACATTACAAAGTGGTATAGAGGTGACTGGTGGCTCTCTCCGAGTTTTTATGGAGTTTTATGGAATGGTTACAAAGAATGGAATATATTTGGATTGGAGAAAGAGTGTATTTAAAAGATTATTTTCTTAAATGAGAGTTTTAAGTTGGAATTTTCGAGGAATGGGCATCAAGTGGACTATAAGCTATTTGAGCGAGATAAGGCATAAATATAAGCCGGATTTTCTGTTTTTAGCAGAAAAAAGCAAGAACCAGAATTTGTCCAAAAATTTCAAGCTCACTTTGGCTATGGTAATTTGGTCACAGTAGATCCATTGGGGAGAAGTGGGGGACTAGCATTTTTTATAATAACGAGTATCAGGTGAGGGTATTATATTCTAGCAATCGAATGATTGATGTGGAAGCGGAGGCTCTTGGTAAAAAGGTTTATATTACCTTTGTTTATGGGGATCCAGTTCAAAAGATGCGAGAGCAAGTGTGGGAACGTTTAACTAGGTATGGACTAGCGCGTTCTGAGCCCTGGTTTATTATTGGTGATCTTAATGAGATTACAGGAAATCATGAAAAAGATGGAGGATCTTTGAGGAGTGCGGATTCTTTTATTCCTTTTAATAATATGTTACAAAATAGTGGCTTACTCGAGTTCCCGGCACGGGGGAACAAAATGTCATGGCAAGGGAGAAGAGGAAAAGGCGAAGGGGCAGTGACAGTTAGATGTCGTCTAGATCGCGCTTTGGCAAATGAAGAGTGGCACACCTTATTTCCATGTTCTTTTACAGAGTATTTAGGATTGGTGGCTTCTGATCATCGGCCAGTGGTGGCTTATCATGAGGATAAAGTCACTAGGAGGAAAGGACAATTTCGGTTTGATAAGAGGTGGATTGGACAGGCGGGTCTCATGGAATCAATTACAATGGGTTGGATAGACTATAACGAAAGACGAGATGAAGGAAGATCACAACACATCGTGGAAAAAATTAGTAATTGTCGTCACAAAATTGCTAAGTGGCGGAAAGATAATCCCCCTTATGGAAAGGAAAAAATAAGTGAATTACAACAAGCTCTTGAAGCGGTCCAAACAGCTAATTCTAGGTCTCAAGAGGATATTCTGGAGGTTTCTAGGAAATTACAAGATGCATATAAGGACGAGGAAGGTTACTGGCACCAGAAAAGTCAGAACATGTGGTATTCATCTGGGGATCTTAATACAAAATTTTATCATGCTCTAACTAGGCAATGAAGGGTCCGTAATAGAATTGTTGGATTACATGATGTGGATGGGAATTAGATTACAGAGGATACTGGCATGGAAAAGGTGGCAATTGATTATTTTGAGGATCTATTTAGTACCACCTCCCCATCGGAATTCGATAGTTTTCTTACAGAGGTTACACCGGGAATTACTCCTCAGATGAATCAACATTTGTTGAGGCTAGC
>NW_013617467.1:20576-28675 GCF_000695525.1 Brassica oleracea var. oleracea | reverse complement strand
AGGTTGATCTCTGATAATATTCTTATCGCTCAGGAGATGTTTCATGGACTGCGGACTAATAAAGCATGTAAAGGAAAGTATATGGCAATCAAAACGAATATGAGCAAAGCGTATGATAGAGTGGAGTGGGACTTTATAAAGGCCTTATTACAGAAATTGGGATTTGACCTTCATTGGATTAAATTAATGATGGAATGTATATCATCGGTGCAATATAGGGTTCTCATAAATGGACAACCACATGGCTGCATTATTCCCCATATGGGCTTACGTCAAGGAGATCCTTTATCGCCTTATCTATTTATTCTGTGTACTGAGGCTCTAATTGCAAATATAAAAAAGGCAGAGAGAGGGCAACAATTAACGGGGATGAAGGTAGCGAGAGCTTGCCCGTCGATTTCTCATTTGCTTTTTGCGGATGATAGTCTTTTCTTTTGTAAAGCTCAAAAAGAGGAGTGTCAAACCATTCTCAGGATTTTGAAGGAATATGAAGCAGTTTCATGACAGTTAATAAATTTTTATAAGTCCTCTATTCATTTTGGACCTAAGATTGAAGAATCTGTTAGGCAAGAATTAAGAGATATCTTGGGAATTCAGAATTTTGGAGGAATGGGATCCTACCTGGGTTTACCGGAAAATATGGGGGGCTCAAAGATCCAAGTGTTTAGCTGTGTACAAGATCGTTTAAATAATCGAGTCAATGGGTGGACTTTTAAGTTCTTTACAAATGGAGGAAAGGAAGTGATCATTAAATCAGTGAATACATCATTACCAAATCATACGATGTCCTGCTATCGTTTACCGAAAGCAACAATAAAGAAACTAACGAGTGCGGTATCACAATTCTTGTGGAGTCCTGGACTCCACAAGGGGCATGCATTGGAAATCATGGGACAAGGTATGTGCAGATAAGGATGAAGGAGGTTTGGGGTTTAAACACATCACTGATTTCAATACCGCGATGCTGGGTAAACAGCTATGGCGTCTGATAGAAAAGCCAAACACTTTATTTTCTCGAGTTTTCAAAGGTCGATATTATGGGAATGCTTCACCCTTGGAACTGATTCGTTCATATTCTCCGTCATATGGATGGCGGAGTATTGTTTCTGCTAGATCTCTGGTTAGCAAAGGACTAATTAAACAGGTGGGATCAGCGTCTTCAATATCTGTATGGAATGATCCTTGTCTCCTAACCACTCGCCCGAGACCAGCTAATAAAAATCAACACAATTTATACTCGGACCTTACTATAGAGTCCCTCATTGACTCTACTTCGCGTACTTGGAATTTAGAGGCAATTTGGACATTGGTGGATCCTCAGGATGCGAAACATGTAGAAAGCATACCACTGAGCATGACTCAGAGGGTGGATAGAGATGGATGGCACTTTACAAAAAATGGGAAATATACGGTCAAATCAGGATATCAGGTCGAGCAGATTTATCTAGATAGAGAAAGACCACCATCACTGATTGGTCCCACAGTTGATGTTTTGAAGGCTTACTACTGGAAAATACGGTGCCCACCAAAGCTAAAACATTTCCTATGGCAACTGGTGTCAGGATGTATAGCAGTGCGGAAGAATTTACAAGCGAGGGGGATCCAAGGGGATATTTGTTGTACCAGATGTGGAGCTCCTGAGGAATCGATAAATCATGTGTTTTTTTAATGTCCTCCAGCTGTTCAGGTCTGGGCTCTTTCGAAGATACCATCACATCCATATATTTTTCCAACTAGATCCCTCTTCACAAATATGGATCATCTATTCTGGAGAGTTCTCCCGCAGATGGAGGATCATCAGTTTGCATGGATACTATGGTATATATGGAAAGCTATGAATAATAAAGTTTTCAGTAATTTGGATATGGATCCTATGGATACGCTTAAATTGGCTGAAACAGAGTCAACACTGTGGGCTGAGGCACAAGTAGTGAATGACCAGAGGACGACACCACAAATAATAGATGTGATATTGCCGTCGATCCCAGGAAGATGGTGTTTTATAGATGGCTCGTGGAAAGAGGGGGATAGTTTTTCAGGACAAGGTTGGCTCAGTACTTTGGAAGGTTTTGATGGATTGTTGGGGGCGAGGAATGTTAGGGCTAGTCTATCGCCTCTTCATGCAAAGATTGAAGCGTTGCTCTGGGCAATGGAATGTAATTTACGTCAATTTCAGGTTACGTTTGCAACGAATTGTTCTCAATTGGTGAAGATGGTTTCCGAACCTGAAGAATGGTCAGCTTTTGCAAATTATTTGGAAGATATCAAGACCCTGAAAGAGAGCTTCACCCGATCAGAGATTATCTATGTACCACTGACGAAAAATTCAAAGGCGGATAGTCTAGCGCGCAGTGCTAGAAAGCAACTGTCTTTTGTCGTTCACATGGATTCAGATCACCCGGTTTGGTTTATAGAGTCAGTATGAGTCTGTATTGTTGATGACAAAAAAAAAATAGTGCTTTCTAATAAGAACCACTAAAGAGAAATTACATTCTTAAAAAAATTATATTCTTACTAAATCCATATATTTACTTACGAAACTTAAATCTACTGAAGTCAGAGAAACACTGGTAAAGAATTACTTAAAAACCAAAGCTTGTGGTCTGGTGGTGATTAACATGAAAAAAAAGTCCCAATACGGTGAAGCCATCAGGGTTCGTTTTTTCATGTTGGCTGTTTTTTCATATTTCGTTCCAACATAAACTTGTATCAAAATTTATAAAAGAAAAGATTAAGAACGATAAAATATTTAAATGGATCCAACTATTACACGATACATAAATTTTTAGCTAGCGAGTTTTTCTTTGAAAATATAACAAATTATAAAATTTATTGTAATAGTTAAAAATTTCAAAATAATATATAAACACATGATAAGATTAAATTTGGTGCTTTCTAATAAGAACCACTAAAGAGAAATTACATTCTTAAAAAAATTATATTCTTATTAAATCCATATATTTACTTATGGAACTTAAATCTACTGAAGTCAGAGAAACACCGGTAAATAATTATTTAAAAACCAAAGCTTGTGGCCTGGTGGTGATTAACATGAGGAAAAAAGCCCAATACAGTGAAGCCACCAGAGTTCGAGTCTCGGTCACTGGGGAATTAACATTTCGGCATCGCCAGGGATAGAGAACCGACACGTGGCAGCACGTGACTAGTCTGGACCACTTCTGTTTTTCCACATCTTTGAAAGCAGCATCACATGTGTTAGCCACATGATAAGATTTCTTCAAGGCTACAGAAACAAAATAGAAAAGTTTATAGGCTAACATAAGAGCGGTAATCAGAGAAGAAATAATGATACACTTGTTTTCAGATTATATATTATTCACTATGTTTGTTGCTGAGAAAGCTCTTTCATTCTCATTAAATCTTAGTTTTTTTCTTTTATCTTCTTCCTTCTCTGTTTCAGTTTTGGTTAAGGTAAAAACAAGATAACAGTTAATTTCCTAAAGATAAGCCATATAAAGAACATATTTGTAAATACTAAATACCAATGTTACCTTGATTGTTGACGATTAAAACAGGAGTATATTCACATGTCATATTCAACCTGAAATTAACAATTAAAAGATTATTACTTGTATGATGTTTGCATCAGTCGAAGATTTGAACAGAGATAAAACAAAAAATATGATGCATTGGAGAAGAAGAGATAAATGCAGTTTTAAATCTGATTATATCACTGAACGTGGTGGTGATACTGGGAGAAAATTTAGGAATGTAGTTATTTGAATTTATTATTTTTTTAAAATTGGATCGAAATTTTTTTTAGGCAATTAGTTTGTTTTGATATTTTTTATTATTGTTAAAGTATTCTATGTGTCAAAATCTGTATTTATTTAAAGCGCAAGTCATATAATTTTTAGATTAACCAAATGATAGTTTTTTATTTATTTTTATATCAAAACTATATACTATTTTAGTCACATTTGGTAGCTGGATAAAATAGAGACCAGAAATTAGGCGTGTAACATTTGAAGCAAAACATTTAGAAGGGTAAAACAATTACGGTTTACAAAAAAAATACAATTATTATGAGTTTTCCAAAAAGAGATATCTATGGAAGCAACAATTTCGTTGATAATGATAACCCTTTTTCAAAAAAAAAAAAAAACTTCATTGAACTTACATTTTGGGTTTCTTCTCCATAGCTTCCTTCTTTAGTCATCATTAACCTTGAAATTCAAGGGTAAAACAAAGACAAATATATAATAGAAAACATATTTGTAAAAAACAAACCAATTAGTAAATACTCGATTTGTCTTAGCAGAAACATATATACATATTGTTACCTAAAATTGCTGACAAAATTCTGATTTTTCTTTCTTGTTTGAAAAAAAACTTTGAAACTGGAGTATATTTAAGTATCATCTTCAACCTCAATCATGCCTAAAAAATTAAGAAAATGAGAGAACACTGAATTGAAAATGAGCAAATTAAATCTGAAATAAAAACTTGTATAGATCTTTTACTACACTCAAAACACGAGAAGAAAAAGATGTAGAAGAATTGGAAGAGAAAGAGAAGGTAGAGAAAAAGATGGTAGGGAGAATAAATAAGTTTTTTGAATTTATAAAAGAGTTAATTGGTGTTAAAAAAAGAGTTAAAACAGTTTGAATTGTGACATGATCTTTAATTATAAATAAAATTCTTTAAGAAATGTGAACGTGTTGACATTGACATGAGAAATTTTAGGGATTAAGTTTTTTTTTACCAAAATATTGAAAATCAAGAAATTAGTTGAATTTTTTTTTTAAAGCACAATTCCATGTTCCAGATTTTTATTATGTGAGTGACTTCTGTTTTAATATATAAAAGATTACAATATAATTTAGTTAGAAATTAGTTTTTTTCTCCGGTCCTCCCTCCCTTTCTCCCTCCTGGAATTAGTTTTAGTTGAAAGACAATTTTTATATGTATAAAGAAATTTTGAGAATAACAACTGAAGATTTTCTGAAAATCTGTATCAGAAAAATTAAAATTTTTATTGAAATACTCAGTTTTTTGAAAAAGTAATGATCATAGTCAAAATACTGAAATTGTTTATAGCGCACTGTTGACTATATCTTAGTATCGATATCAAATTTTTTTTCTTTCTAAAGGTAAAACTGTTTAAAATTATTTTCTATCTAACATGCCACATAAAAAAGTAAGGAATTTTTTTTTGTTATCAACTGACACAGATATGATTAAAATATTTGAATATACTAATTTATTGAATAACTGGTACGAAAATGTTATATTTTTAGTGCTTTAAATTTATTGCTTTTTTTTAAAGTTGGTGAGATTTAGCTGTTTTATTTTATAAAAAAAATTAAATCTTTGATCTTCTTACTATTTGTAATTTTGGATAAAATATATGAAGAGTATCAATATAAAATGTTAAATCAATATTGACAGGTAGCTAACTGGTTCAGCAAAATAGGATTTGTAGGTAATCATTATGTACCACAATTTATCCCATTTTTTTGTGAGAATTTCAAATTTATCCCTTTTTTTTTACCACAATTTATGTTTATCTCCATTAAATGGACATCTTCACAAATACTTTCTTCATCAAAGATGCAAAATATTTTTCTATTTTCGTTTTAAATATATAAAAATATAAACATTTATTAAAATAAATATATTTTTTAGAGTTTTCGAATTATACGTTTTCAAATTCAAACATTTTTATAATTTTTTTTTCAAAAAAATATTTGAAATTTGAAAATTATTTTTGAAACTAATTTTTAATTTTAATATTTATTTATATATTTATTAAAATCATAAATCTCACCGTCCAAAACTTCATCCCTCAAATATAAACTTTAAATTTAGATTAGTTAAACATATGGTTATAACTATCTATTTACCTCTTTAAAATTAAAGGTAAATGTTGTTAAAATAAACATAAAAATGGTATAAGAAATGTGATAGTTTTAAACAATTTTCCCTTTAAAATTTGTGGTTTCCACTTGGTAAGATGTGATGTGATTATTATAAAAGCAACTCTAACCAAAATACCAAATTTGATGTTAAAAATTAAATTAAATTTATTTTTTGATATTGAAATTTATTTTTTTTCTCTAACCGCAACATCAAATCTTACACCAATTGTATTATTAATATTTTAGGTTTAATAATTTAGTGAATTGATTATTTTAAATAAATATATATTTTATAAAATTTAGATTTTATATTTATTTATTAAAATTTGGTAATTTTAGGTTTTTACTGTCTAAAATTATTGTTTTAGTTAAACTATATATTAATTAATTTATTTTATGTAAAATATTATTTAAAATTTAAAAGTTTTATATATTTAAAAATAAAAACAGAACAAACGGCTTTTAAATTTTTATTACAATTTGATTTAGTTGATAATATTTATCTAGATTTATTATCATTTTAAATATATAAAAATATTTTAATATCTTGTAACGTGAAAAAATGTAAAATATAAAATAGATGATATGCTAATTTTTAACTATAAATGAGAACTATCAATAATACTAATCTACTTATAACTAAATAAAAGTGATAAAATATTTTTTTAATATTTGGTATCATAAATAATATTACGTTCAGAATATAAAATTTGAGATAGTGAAAATTTTTATGTCCTAAAAATGAAATAGTGCTAAATTTAATGTGTTGATTTCTCATGCGTTGATTTCTCATTAGAGTTGGTGAGCTCGAGAGGGAGAGAGTACCTCTGGGGCTCGAAGAACGTCGACATAAACTCTCTATTTTCTCTCTCTATTTTCTCTCTTTCGCATCTAGGATTTTTAGAAAGAATGTTTGCTTCTCCGGCGCCGCCGCGTCCTCTTTTGGCGGTTGCTGGAGCCCTTCTCCGTTGCCTCTTCTCCCCCTTGTCCATCTCTATTTCTCTTTGCTTTTCATTCTCGGCGGAGGTTGATCTTCAACTTTGGATTTTCTGTTTCATATCCAGCTGTTCCAAGCCAGATCTAGGAGGCGCATGGTGTTGAGGGGTTGCTAAAGGATGGCTCCCTGCTCGTCGTGTCTGTTTCCGGTCGTGACTTTGGAATCTCTGTCCAGAGGTTTTTCCCTTTTCGTGGTGGTTGCTTCTTCGAACTTGGTGAGGTGTGAGACGTCGGGTAGCTTGTCTCGGGTCTACCTCTTCCTCATCGTGGCGCGTGGCTGCGGTGGTGGTGTGTTCTCGGCCGGCTAGGGACATGGGTTCGTCGATCTATGGTCTCTCACCTCCGTCTTTCGTTTCTGCTGGTGGTCTACGGTGGTATCACGTCGAGTGCCCCTGAGAGTGGGTCTTCCTTCTCTTCGGGTGGCCTTGGTGGCGGCGTGTGATAGTTGTAAGCCTCTTTGTTTGCGTGTTTGAGTATACTCAGTGCGTGTAAGTGTGGCTTTTTCACAATGTCGGAGTGTGCTTCCCGATGTGGCTCTCCGTGCCACCAGTTCTCCCTCCTCAACCTATAAGTGGTTTGGTCTTGGTGAGTCTCTTGAGTCTGTGGATGATGTATGCGTTTCACTTGGGTTTTCGGACTTCTTGTTTGTTTGGTAGTGTTTCACCGGAGGTTGTGTTCTCGGTCAGTCTGGCGGTTCTATACGAGTCTCCGGTTAAATGGGTGTACACGGTCCCGAGTTGGTTGGTTGGAGGCAGCAATCTTCAACTGTCCTTTCCGAACAACGGCATCGCTGGTTCATGACCTTCCTTGTGCTGCCGATGCGATGCTTCTTGGGTGAGTGAGTGGGTTCGAGACTGTGATTCTTTGTGCAGGTTGTGGCTTGTGAGTTTTCGGAAGCTGTAAGAGCCGTGTGTTTCAAGGTTTGAGGGCACCTTTTTCTCTGGTAACTCGCGGTAACTAGTTCTCACTCCGTTCATGCATGTTCCTCTGGTCCGTCATTGTTTTGGTGCTGTCTTCTATGTCTTTGTTTCTCTCATATTATCATTAGTCACTGTTTAGGTTTTTTGCTTTAGTTTAAATTTATGCAACTATGCTACTTGTTAACCTCTGTGATTTCTGTAAAAAATTAAAAATCTGTTAATAATATTTAACATTCTATCCAAAAAAAACTATATAATATCTATATATATATATATATATATATATATATATATATATATA
>NW_013617467.1:12868-19260 GCF_000695525.1 Brassica oleracea var. oleracea | reverse complement strand
TATATATATATATATATATATATATATATATATATATATAATATTGAAGATCAGAAAAAACGAAAAAAAATGCTGTCAGAAAAAAGAAAAAGAAGAAGTAGAGCATAGTAAAACGGTAGTATGACAAGGTCATGTATCTAAATCGGTCCACTAGACCTCGGAAAACAAAACGAAACACGTCACTTTGATGTGATCGAATATTTTCCATTGTCAATTTACAACTTTTTAACATCTTATATTTTCTTTTAATAATCAACACTTTTTTTTGTTTTTATATCATACATAGATTTTATGTAATAAAATTTAAAATATTATATTTTTATTTTGTAAAATGTTTCACTTTAGAAATTTTAGTAATATTTTGAATAAGAAATGGAATGAAGCATTTGATCATAAAATTATAGAAAGAGTTAAATTTATTAAAAAATAATATGAAATCATAGTAAAATGTATTTTTTGTATCCAAATAAAATAAATGTATATTTATAAAATATGAAAATTATAAATTTTTTTATAAATAAAATAAAAATAAATTTATTTAGTTTATAAGAAATTAAAGATAACCACAAATAATTAAAAATATTAAAATAACAATAACCGATAACTGATTGTCATTATCTCTCCTCTATTTTCACGATTTAACGTGTTAAATACAACATAATTTAATCCAATTCACTTTTAACAAGTTATTTAACATGTTATTAAATAAATTTAACAGATTAAGTTCTTTTAACTGGATAGCATTTTAAGGTGTGATCCAATTTTCTTGATAATATATCTACACATGTTTAATATTTAATTAATTTAATATATCTACACATGTTTAATTAAAATAATTTTTTTATAGATTAATATATATAAAAAAGATAAAACAATTTGCTTCTAAATTGAATATAAAGTAACAAAATTTGAATATAGTTTTAGTTATATAAATATATTAATAATAATTACATAAATTAGCAATTACAAATTGTAGGCATACATACTTAACGAGAATAAGAGAAATTGCCACAAATACCACATTCATAATGCAACTTTTTATGTTTACACTAATCACTTTTACCCTCACTTTTAATGAAGGGTAAAAGACATTTATACCCCTAGGGTTAACTAATCTAGACTTAAGGTTTAGAGTTGAAGGGTGGGATAAAATTTTTTGGAATGTAAAATTTAGGACTCTAATAAATATGGAAATAAATACTTAATTTAAAAAAAATAGTTTCAAACACAATTTTTTATTTTCAAACAGAAATTTTGAAAAAAAACTATTTCAAAAAAAATTCAAAATTTGTTTTTATAAAAAAGTTCGAATTTGAAAAAATATAATTCGAAAATATAAGTTTTTATTATTATTTTTTTCTTTAAATAAATATTTATTATTATATATATAGAGAACAAATGTATAAGAGTTTTTTGCCACTTAATGAATAAGATATTTTTGAAAATGTATATTTAGTGGTGGTAAAAATGAATAATAGTACCATGAAAATTGTATACATGAAATTCTCTCAGAAAATAATGTAATAAAATATGATTTTGTGTTGTCCAAAATTTATGGAAATCATAAAGATTACATTGTATGTCCACAAAATAATTATATAGAACAATATTTAAAGAACAGTGCATCTGAAAATAATATAATTCTAAAATTATGAATTGAATAGTTATTTTTCTAAATAGTAATGAATAATTTATAAGTAATAAATTTTCAAAATTCCAATATTATTAGTTTATAATTTTTCAATTTTGGTATATTCTCTTGCTGGTGGATATCAACTGAATCTACTTAACCTTGAACTTTTTAATAGATTGCTGAGTTGTATTGTTCCTATAATCACATCAAATATAGTATGCTGTCTAAGATAAACATATATTCAATTATAAATTGATACTAAATAATTTTATATTTTAATCGGTTGTTTGTACGTAGTTTTTGATTTTCAAATTAGAATAATTTTTTATATGCAGTTTATATATATTTCGACGCAGATAAAAGAATGCAAATCAAATAAATAATGCAGATTAAAAACAACAAATGCAGATTGATTAAATTATGCAAAACCAAAAATATTTTTTTGACCAAAAAATTTAATACATTATTATATTTGATTGAATGTGAGAAAAATTTAAAATAATATGAATTAAATATCTAAATCAGCAGATACAAATTTTAAATATACATGATAAAATATAAATGATCAAATAACATATATAAATTCATTAAAATAATTTAGACAAAATATTATAAAATAACCTTTAATTTTTATAAACAAGTATATTTTAATTATATTACTTATTAGCAACAATATAAAATAAAATTATAACAATGTAAATATTATATGTGATTTTTAGTGAAGCAAAAGCATTTAGATACAAAATAATATGCATTACTACTTATTACTAACAATATATATTTATATTTATATTTATATATATATATATATATATGAATTTTGAATATTTTAAATATATATATATATATATATATATATATATATATATATTTTACACGTATTTATAAAATATATTAATTATTTTTCTGAACTAGTTTGTTTAAATTAAATTATTACATAAGACAAAATATTGAATCTTTTTTGTTGTTGAGAATTTGTGTGTTTAACTTGAAAATGAATGAAATGAAATAACAGAGTATGCTATTTATGAACAAATTAAAAAAATTAAGTCTACATGCAGTGGTCATATGCAAAGTTATAGCTCATTTTATTCCCTTTTATTTAAATCGACAGTTTAATAATAGTATTAATCTGCATCCAAATAATTTAAAATTTTATAACTTTTTTGTTGTTCTATATTTAAAATTATAAATTGTAAATAATTACAGTCATATTTATATCATAATCCCTTATATATTATTTGAGAAACATTACAACTTTTGAACTATGACATGTGTCATCACTAGAATCACTTTTAGAATCGTTAGAGAATTAAAATAGTTTTTCTAAACATATAATATACTTCTCATCAAATAATTATAAAATAAATTAGTAATCTACAAAAATTGAAGATCATTTCTTATTTTGGTAAATAGAAGCTACAAAATTACCTAATGCAATTAAAATATATATGACAATTAATAATTTTAAATAATAAGTATTTGATAACAATTTAATTTGTGTATCATTTATCATTTTTAATTTTATATTATTAAATAAATTAATCAATCATATTAGTCATATAATAAAAAAAAAATTTAATTTTTTTATATTTTGATTTTAAACATCAATTATAATTACTAAAACTGTACAAAATTTCACCATGAAAATTTTGTAATGAATGATTTAAATTCTTATAATAACAAAATACAGATGATCATAAATCTATATGAATATGAAGTTTCATTTAATATATATCCATAGTGAAAATGTATATCTATTTTAATATTGTTTAAGTTAAACTATATGCCATTAAAATATATAAAGTTATATAAACATCTATCATATTTGAATTGATAAAAATTAAATATTTTTTAAATTTTAATTTGATCAAAACATTAAAATACATTTTACATATCTTTTGTTATTATTTTAAAAATTTCTAAAAACGTTTTTATTTAACAAATATTTTATATAATATTTCACTCTGCGCAATGCACAGATTATTACATAATGTTTTATGAATTGTGTAACCCTGCGCGGGTCTTTACCTAGGGGACTGTATTTAATCACGTTTGTACTATATTTCCATTCGAATTGAGTGGCCATGTAAATTAGAATATCACATGAACCTATGTTTTGTAAGTGATGTTGTGACCTGTGGGAGTTTCCAGTTGTTGAATAATAGAGGCACAGTGCAATTAATTACGTGGCTTGCCCCAAAATTAACTGGAGAAAACAATACATCCTCCATTCAACATTAACTGTCTCGGGAGACTCGTAAATACATTCTTCGGGTATAACTTTTCACCCAATGATAGGTCTCTGTCATGGCAAAATAATCAGAAGTTCTCACATAGGTTATACAATGTTTTTAACGAAAAATTTGGTGGAAGCAAGTGGAAATTCAGACCATGCACAGATTAAGAAGAGGACATCGACAACTCTTAACTCACTATCAACTGGGAAAGTCAGTCGGTCGACCCGGATCTACCAAATGACTCAACAATGAATTAATGAATTGTAGTATAAAAATTGTCCCATTTTAAGTAAGACATCAAACCGAAAATCATTAATGTCAAAATTAATGTAAAAAATAACAAGTGAAGAAAAAAAAGGTAAAATAACAAGATAATTGTAAGAACATATCTGTTGTGAAAAAATGGGGAATTGTTTCTATGTATTATTAATGAGTAATAGAGTTTCCTTATATAAGGATTACAAAGTATATGAAAAAAGAAATTATCTAAAACTTAATACAACATGAAATAGGAAAATATCTAAAACAGATAAATGGAAAACATCCTAAGACTAAAGTCGGCCAAGACATGGACCGACTCTCTCTCCTCTTGGACGCCGACTCTCTCTCCTCTTGGACACGGCTGGGCCTTGTCTTAGTCTTGGTTATGGGCCATCCACATATTGATTTATAACACTCCCCCTTGGATGCCATAACCATATGGGTTTGTATCATGCACGACGTTGCCTCATTAAAACCTCTCTAGGAAAACCAAAAACCCAAGGTGGAAAAAATGGAAACTGTAGACAGGAAAAAGAGTACAACACATGACACTCCCCCTGATGAAGGCATCACTGAAGATCCTTCAACTGGCGCATTCCTATCTGAAGAACCAGCTTCTTGAACGTTGAGGTCGGCAGAGACTTAGTGAACAGATCGGCCGAATTGTCACTGGACCGAACCTGAACCACTTCGACTTCTTTAGCCTTATGCAGGTCGTGGGTGAAGAAGAACTTAGGCAAGATGTGTTTCGTTCTATCTCCCTTAACGTATCCATCTTTGAGCTGAGCTATACAAGCTGCATTGTCCTCATAGATGATCGTTGGTTCTTCCTTTTCCTTTCCCACGGCCAGGCCACTCTCCCTTAGGATATGGCCGGTCATGTTCCTCAGCCACACAAGCTCTCGGCTTGCTTCATACATGGCTATGGTCTCGGCATGATTAGATGATGTTGCCACTAAGGTTTGTTTTGTGGACCGCCAACTTACTGCAGCCCCACCGTGTATGAACACGTAACCTGTCTGAGATCTAGCATTGTGTGGGTCAGATAAATAGCCAGCATCTACATACCCGGCCAAGTTATCACCTGGTCGGCTCGTATAGAACAAACCGAGGTCGGTTGTTCCTTGCAGATATCTGAACAGATGTTTTATTCCGTTCCAGTGCCTAAGTGTCGGACATGACTGAATCTAGACAGTAAACTCACGACAAAACTAATGTCCGGTCTTGTATGGCTAGCCAAATACATTAAGGCTCCAATGGCACTTAGATAAGGTATTTCCGGCCCGAGCATATCCTGGTCCGGCTTCTTTTGTCCGAATGGATCCTTCTCAAGGTCTAAGGACCTCAAGACCATAGGACTTGACAAAGGATGAGCCTTGTCCATATTGAACTGCTTGAGTATCTTTTCTGTATATGTCTTTTGATGCACAAGGATTCCATTATCCACATACTCAAATTGCAGTCCCAAACAGAACTTAGTTTTTCCTAAGTCTTTCATTTCGAATTCTTTCTTTAGACATTCGACCGTTTGGGAAATCTCTCCAGGGGTTCCAATCACATTCAGGTCGTCCACATAGACAGACATAATCACGAAGCCCTTGCTGTCAAATCTCTTTATAAAGATACATGGACTTATTGGATCGTTTTTATAACCTTCTTTCATTAGGTACTCTAATAATCGGTTGTACCACATTCGACCTGATTTTTTCAAACCGTATAAGGCTTTATTCAGCTTAATACAATGCTGTTCTCGAGAACCTTTCTTATCTTTGATCTCAATACCCTCTGGAACTCTCATATGAATTTCATTATCCAGTGAACTGTACAGATACGCAGTTACTACATCCATTAGGCGCAGATCAAGCTTCTCTTTCACGGCCAGACTGATCAAGTATCGTAATGTAGTTGCGTCCACCACATGGGAATAAGTTTCCTCATAATCTATTTCTGGTCTCTGTGAGAATCCTTGTGCTACAAGCCGTGCTTTGTATCTCACTACTTCTCCTTTCTAATTTCTCTTTCTCACAAAGACCCATTTGTATCCCACTGATTTGACATCTCTAGGTGTCACGGTTATAGGGCCAAAAACGCCTCTTTTCTTTAATGATTCTAACTCCACGTTTATAGCTTCTTTCCATTTGATCCAATCTGATCTTTGCATGCATTCATATATGGACGTGGGTTCTAGATCCTCATCTTTTTCCATGATCTCAAGTGCTACTTTATAAGCAAAAATATCATCGACGTCGATATCATTT
>NW_013617467.1:10330-11313 GCF_000695525.1 Brassica oleracea var. oleracea | reverse complement strand
GTCTCATTGTTGCCCTTGATGATTGTATCACCAAGTCCTTTTGACCTTAAGCTGATCTTTGTATCTAGCGCCTACTGCAAGTAGTTATCTCCGGAGAGATTAAGGGCTGCGTAGTCTCTATTTGAGATTTTCGACATCTGAATCACATCATCATTTCAATTTAGGTTCACAATGTGATCATGTGGCCGCATGGTATAACAAGCTCGGCCACAAACTTGTCTTACGCATCTATGAGAAAACAATCAATCTAATCGACCATGGAGCGAACAAACAAGCCGCACGGCTATGTTGACAAGCAATAGGATCGGACGTGTAAAACTAATTGACCATGGTGCGAACAATCCTAATATTTGATTCTACATGTACCAAGGAGATTAATGCCACACGGCCATATGAGTTTTAATGCAATCAAATTCGAATTCGTATGTTTCTATATGCTGGTCGATTTCATTAAACAATACAGATGCAATTCAATTCATATTCATATGTAATGCAAACAACCTTAGACATTTGATTTATGAATTTTAGGGTTTCATCTTTAAAATCTAAGGCTGTCGGTTTTAATTAAAGGTTTCAAGGCCTTTAGGATTCAATTTCTAGATCAGATTACTTCAATCAATCTAACAATCCTAAAACCTCAAATCAATCAATTCAATCAACAAAAATCGAATTCAGTCCTTTAGGGTTTAGGGTTTCGATTCCTAAATTAGGGTTTCTCAAAATCAAATCAGGAACAATCAATTTAAGTTCTAATGGAATCGATTTCTATTTTTTCTAGTTAGGAGATTGTCGATTTTAATCTTGTAGGTTTTAGGGTTTTGATCAAGATCAAAGTTTCCATAATTATGGATTAGGGTTTCTGATCAATCTAGGTTCTCAGATTAAGTTATACCTTTGCTTTGTAGGGGATTTAGAACCGGACCACCTTTAGAGAGAGAGAGAGATCGAACGGATGCAATCGGGTCGCGGCTGGGAGCAGACGC
>NW_013617467.1:1819-10295 GCF_000695525.1 Brassica oleracea var. oleracea | reverse complement strand
ATCGGGTCGCGGATGGGACGATCGCGGGCTGGACGTGTCTCGGCTGCGAGCTGCGCGGAGATCGAGTCGGGTGCGATCGCGTCTCAGGTGTTGATCGCGAGCTGGACGGTTCTTCTGAGCTGGAACGTGATCTGAGAAACTTCTAGGATTCAAGAGGGATCAATTGAGCTCTTGAATGAATTAAGAACAAGATTAGGGTTTTGGGTTTTTGGGTTGTGGTCTCCGGTTTTAGCTTTTAGGTTTAGAGGTTTCGATTTGTCTCAGGGATCTAGAGACGATCGTGCTGATAACATGTTGTAAAAGTGGAATTGTTTCTATGTATTATTAATGAGTAATAGAGGTTCCTTATATAAGGATTACAAAGTATAGGAAAAAAGAAATTATCCAAAACCTAATACAACATGAAATAGGAAAAGATCTAAAACAAATAAATGGAAAACATCATAAGACTAAAGTCGGCCAAGACATGGACCGAATCTCTCTCCTCTTGGACGCCGACTCTCTCTCCTCTTGGACACGGCTGTGCCTTGTCTTAGTTTTGGTTATGGGCCATCCACATAATGATTTATAACAATATCCACTAGTCTCAAATAATTTCTACGTGACAAAAAAACATAGTACCACTCCATCCCAAAATTCTCGAACTGGAAAGCGAACATAGACACAAATTTTACCAAACCAGAGTTTCTAAAGTACAAAATATTTTCGGTAAAAGATATAGGAACCACAATTTAAAGAAACATAGAATGTAATTTTTCTTCTATAATTGATTTTAAACCCGTAACATGAACATATTACAAAGTTTGGATGATACCGAAAATATTATGTCGCAGTTACGAGAGGCGACAAGGTTTATGGAGAGAAAACCTATAGTAAGAGAGTAAACAAGTTTATATGAGATCAAGAAGTCGCAAGTGGTGTTCCTGTCAAAAAGTTTTATCAATCAGCTGAATAAAATATATTAAATTAATAAACAAAAGACAGGGAAGATCAAGAAGTCGCAAGTAGTGTTCCTGTCAAAAAGTTTTATCAATCAGCTGAATAAAATATATTAAATTAATAACCAAAAGACAGGGAATAAATATAAAACATCAACCACCAATGTACCAAATCGAACTTTCTTGTTTTGATAAACAATATTTTGTTACTCGACCAACCAAAACAAGAAACAATGCAAGTCAGTCTACTTAACTAATTTATACCATAACAAAAATATAAAGAGGTGGTTTTGAGTACGTTCGTTCAGTTTTTGTGATAAATTCACATTTAGGGAAAACAGTTATATTTATAGTGCTATTAGATGAGAGCATAAGATGTCCACGAAATCTTTAGTCTACTTATGTTAATAATATATTAATTACAGGCAATATCTTTTTTTTTTAACACTTTGAAAATATATTAAGATGAAACTGATACACAATAGCCGGCGATTACAGGCAATATCTATAGAAGGTTAATTCCTAGATAAAGTGACGAAGATAAGGATGGATAAATAAAGACCTAGTTCTCTTTCTAGAAGAATAAAGCTACCTTAAAGGGTTGAAACGTTTTTTGCCCAAAAAAAAGAAGATTGAAACGTTTATTTTCGTCGTATAAAGTAATCAAATGAGGAAAATAATATAGAGCAGAAAGATAAAGACATTCGTAAATAACGCTGCATACAATGTAAAACGTAACTGCCCATTTCTTTTAGATTAAAGATTGACTACGACCTGTATATGTATATATCACAAAATCCTAAATTATATCACATATGGTTGCAAAACCATCAGCGAAAACATTTACTTCCTTGCTACAAATTGTCTAGAAAATTAGCAACGATCCGTTTATCGTATATTTCCATATAATTATTTTATTTTCTTAGAACAACCACTATGTTACAAGTCAGAGGTGGTTTTGCAAAACCATAGGCTCAGTCTCAGACGACAAAATGATGGAAACATGAATATCCGGCAATTTTATCACCTTACATACATAATGTAAAGTTCTGATTTGGGTTATAGAGTATATTAAGACTCTTCAATTTTTCTAGGTAGTTTTTGCAACAAACTGTTTTCAACAGAAGATAATGTCGATACTTAAAAAATGGCCAGCGCTCACTACCTATATGGAAAAATATTAACAGAGTAAGATTTTTTTTCCTAACTTCAAGATCATGCATATACTGAAAGCACAAAATTTAATGGCGTACAAGTTTACATGTAGAGCTGGCCCTAACCCAAAGCGGATGAAGCATGGGCTTCCGGCCGTCAATTTATGAATACAAAACCAGCCGCAAAATTAGCTAAAGTATGTGTAGTCTAATGGTTAAAATATCATTTGTCACTTCGAAAAGAGCCAGGTTCAAAACCATCCGAGCACAAAAAAATATTTTCCGGCCACATTTTACATGCTAGGCTTGCAGCCGTAAAAACACTAGGACCGACTCTTCTTACATGTGGTGTTAGAAGTTTTCCTTCTTCTGTTTTTATGTCGAATTTGTATCTGCAATTTCGTTATCCAAATAGACATGCTAACTTTCTAATTTTTAGCTATTGTTGTGAATAAACAACCAATATGTTAGCTATAATAGTATACGATTTATAGAAAAGCTAGCAAGTTAAACTAGTTTTAAAAATTCAAAAAAGTTAAATAGTTTTAAAAATAAATAAGAAATCAATATAATAATATATAGTTTAGCTAATATAATTTTCCTAACATAAACCCACCCTTTACCCAATTTTTCTTTAAAAAAATTATTTTTTACATATTTTTAACTGTTTATTCGTTTCGATCTATTTATTATATATGAAATATTGTGTATATACTATTTTGTTCCATACCATATATTAAATATTTACTGTCGCCCTTCAAATTCTTAAAAGTATCAATAAACTGGTAAAATCAAAATACGGAACCTCATATTTTTTTCAGAATTATAGTTTATAATAACAATTATATGTATTTAAAACATTTAACAAAATAAAAACGACAGGTAAATATTAATGTTTATACAAAATGACATATAAAATAAAAATTTCCCAAATTTATAATGTTTGACTAAGTTTTTTAAATAGATTTTATTAAAAAAATATATGTATATGCACACTTATTCATGCATACTTTCTATTAGAGCATCTCCAACCCAACTTCAAATCCTTAAATTTTGAGGTTTTGTATCATTCCAACCCTAACCTCGAATTTTGAGGTTCTAAATAGTGAAACCTCAAATTTGAAGTTTCACTATTCAGAACCTCCAAACTATCTTTTATTTTATTTTTTGGCCTTTATAGTTATTTATTTTCACAAATACATATACTACACTTAATTTAGAGCTAATAACTTAAGTACACCAAAATAAAATAAAATAGGATAAATATTATATAACATTAAAATAAAGTTCACACAGTACAAAAATACATAAAATAAAGTTCACACAAAATAAAAAATACTTTAAACAAACTTATAGCACACATTAAAGAAAATTACATAAACACTTAAATATTACATATCTTACAAATGGTAGAATTAACCTCCAAGATAATCAAAATATGGTTGATAAATATTTGGATCAAATGAAGGTTGTTGTTTCTCTTGAGTTCGCTTTTGCATGATTCTCGCTTTTTCCAATTGCATATACTCACGTGTATCATCATCGACAGAATCTTGATTGTATGCATTGAAAATGGAAAAATTGTCCAACTGTTTGGACCGGAGTGGACCGGACAATTCGCAGGTTGCAGCGGAGCACCCACAATCATTCTTGAAGCAGTTGCAGATTATGAGGCACGCCAGGAAGCAACAACGACAATAACGTTTTGAAGTCATCAAATTTATTTTCAAAGCTTGTTCAAGGTACGGCTCCTCCTGCTAATTACATTATTCAGGGAAATGAGTATAATATAGGTTATTATTTAGCCAATGGTATTTATCCAAAATGGTCAACTATTGTTCAAACTATAAGCGCTGAGTAAGGTTCGAAGAAAAAATTGTTTGCAGCAAAACAAGAAGCATGTCAAAAAGATGTCGAGTGTGCCTTTGGTGTTCTACAATTTTAGTTTCCCATCATAGTAGGATCTGCACGTTACTGGAAGAAAGAAGACATGCATGATATAATGACAGCGTGTATCATAATACATAACATGATTATCGAGAATGAACGTGATATAAGTGCACCAATTAGAGATGCAAAATCAGCGCTTGAGTTAACTGTTGAAATAGTAGTAAATGAACATATCCGATTTCAACAATTTCTAACTTGTAATCTATAAATTAAAAATAAGGAGGCTCATTTATCAATTTGGAATGCGTTGATTGAGCACATGTGGGAGTATTACAGGAACAATACTTGAGAATTGGTATTTTATATGTAATTTTCTAAAATTTGTGTGTATGTGTGTTGTTTTACTATAAATGTAATTTATATCATCTTTTATATTATATTGTAATATTGTGTGTGTATAATATATTAAATGTACATGTATTTGTGAAGTTTTTATCATTATTTGTAACTTTTGTTAATGTTAAGGACTATAATGCAAATGAATAAAATTTTAAGGATTTTTTTGAGGATTCATGGTTGCAGTAATCAACCCTCAAATTCTCATTTTGAGGTTTTATTCCCCTTAAAATTATTGTTAAAATTATAAACTATATCAATTATGCTCTTTTTCTTGAAAAATTATCATTAAAATTAGGGAAGTTTACTAAAATGATTCAAATTAATTGTGTTATTACTAGAATGACTCATATTTTTTGAAAATTATTAGAATATTTTTCAGGTCCAAATTGCCCTTACCCATAGTTTTAACAAAAAAAAAACTATTACTAAAGTACCCTTACCATTTGATCGTCGGCATATTTATTTTCAACAAAATAAATCTATCAAGTAATAAATATGTTTAGAAAAAGAAATCTACCGTTAAAGTGGTGTCAGACTTTTTAGAAACGTCAGATTTGTTTCCACGGTAGAGTTAATTGTCCGATTTGAATAGAAAACAGATTTTTTAGGATATATCTGGCGAATGAGGTAGCAGATTTGTTATAAATGGTAGATTTGTGTGATCGACTTATTTTCTTATTTTCGACTTATTTTCTTATGACAGATTTATATATCCGACTTAAAATGGTTGGTAGACTTTTTATTTTATGTGGTGACAGACTTCTTAATTTATGTTGTGACAGATTTGTTGATGGAAATCTAGGTTTATGTCAACCAAACTTAATTTAATATTCAATTTCGAACTGGTTTACATTAGTTTCAAATCTGGTTCATTTTTAAGTTAATTAAGATCATAATTAGGTAAATTTTTGGTATCAGTCGTCATCTTTTTCATCTTCTTTTCTTTCTTTTTCTTTCTTATCAAGTTCCTCCGTTTCATACTTGTAGCTAAAGAGGAAACTAGATATGAGAACTTTGTGAAAAAATCATACATAATTCTAAACACATGTTCTCTTAAGTGATAAGTATTCGATTTAGTTTGAGACTGGTCATTAGATTTCATTTATGTTGGTGCTAAATTTGGTGGTATTACATTAGATTTACATGTTGGTCATTTGTCTTTGGTGGTACATTACATTTCATTAAGTTTTTTTTTTTCAGAAGTAGGTCCAAACAAGCCTTTATATACATCTGAGATCACACAAGTGAAAGAAACCACATACAAACCTTATATATCCATCTGAGAAAAAGTAAAACCATACAAGTAAGACATCCCCACGAAAGTAACAAAAACCTACCAAATAATACATTCATCCAAGTTAAACGTACTAATAAAACTACTAAATAAAATGATCCAAATTACACGTCCTACAACGGTTAAGATAACATAAAAGTACATCCAACAGCAGCCAGACATTCAATGTACTTCATCTTTCATCTTCAAAAGTAAAACACTAGAATTAATGGAAAACCAGTATTGTGCTTCTTTTTTCTCAAATTGCAGAATATTAGTAAGATAGCTTTGAAAACACAAGACGTTCCCAACTTATAGGAAATAGCGAATTCTCTTAGAGCATGATTATTGGGAGGTTCTTAGGGTGTGGTTCTTAGCGGAATATAAGAACCCGTCTCTTAACTTTTAACTTTTCAAACTCGAAGGAATGATGAAATTGGAAATTAGGATTTTCGAAATTAAACATTCAATAAAACAATATTTGTTAAAAGCATGTAATAAAAACTTGGAATTGCATAGATTTAGCACTTACGGTTTCAATTTTGTCAATTTAAAATCGAACCCAAATAGGAGCTAGGGTTTTCGTGAATCAAAGGGATGACGGCGACTTGAGGAAGACATGACGAAACGGATGTAGGCTGTGACAGAGAAGATGTTGTTGGGGTCGGAGATGGATAATGAAGAAACCGACTCTCGAGAAGAGATTACTCCGACTTCGGTCGTTCT
Source organism: Brassica oleracea var. oleracea (assembly GCF_000695525.1). Lineage (NCBI taxonomy): Eukaryota > Viridiplantae > Streptophyta > Magnoliopsida > Brassicales > Brassicaceae > Brassica > Brassica oleracea. The sequence continues at coordinate 3,915 of NW_013617467.1, read as the reverse complement.
CTTTGAGGTGTTAAGAGAACATATATTTTTATTAATTTTAATGGAACTTTTGTGTTAATGAAGTAAAGGATGGTTTTGACGTTATAAAAAAAAGAAGTAAAATGATGGTTTTTAGTAAATTTGCTTGTTGCTTGTGTCATTCTAGTAATTACAATTTTATATGAATTAGTCTAGTAATTCTTAGTATAATTGGAGTCATTCTAAGTAATTTCTCTTAAAATTATAAACTAAAATGTTTTTAACCAGTTAAAAAATAGACTATAAAATATTATTAGTTGCATAGTTTCTGATAAAGCTAAAATTTATTTAAAATTTATAAAAAATTCTTATATATTTAAACAAAAAAAATTATTTAAAACATCTTACATTTCAGAATAGCATAAATAAATTTTTGTAAAAATATAATTAACCACTCACGAGACCCAATAACCAAAAGAGAAACCCCAAAATATGCATGAATGTTTGTGTATGTATATCACTTATGTATATGCTTTGCAACTCCAAAACTAAAAATCTTCCTCTCTTTTTTTGGTCTCTTTTACATATATCCGATAGAAAAAAAAAACGTTAATCAATGGAGTCACTAAGTCTTCCAATAACGGCAAAATACTTGACCACCCCCAGTCTCCACCGTGTACTATGTATGCAAGGCGGCGAAGATGACGTCAGCTACGTCAACAATTCTGATTCTCAAGCGCTGGCTATATAACCTTAAGCAAACCAATCCTTCTCTCCTCTCTCCAATCCATCAAACTCTTTGTTTATGCAGGATTCGGTTGATTAGAATAATGAACGTATGAATGGGGTGACTAAAGACGCTTTTATTAGAATTAAACAAGAGGTTACAAGATTGACGGGAAATAAGGAGACAAGATCAAAGGTTTAAGCAACAGGATCAAAGAGATGATTAGGAAACCCTAGATCTAGCCGCTTCTGTGTGTGTTGTCCAAAAGTCCTCCTTTCGTTGTCTCCTCATCCCTCTCTTATAGTGTAACCGTCCGTGATGCCCTAATCGTGTCGTCTTTTGGGCCCTGTCGTTAAAGGCCGAGTATGCGGGCCTTGGTACTGTTCTCTATAAGCCGAGCGTATTTAGTCGGCTTAGCTGATTGGCTAAAAGTACTCTAGGTCGAGCCGACACCTTTAGCCACTTAAGCCGACTAAACTGGCCAAGCTTGCCGGGCTAGGGCCTGTTATTCAATGGGCCTTGTGGAGGGATGTAATCCATCTCCTACAATAAGTCCCTCCCCCAGTTCACTTGTGAGCGGCGTAGCGATCTCAGTGAATTTGTGGGTCAGGTTCGTTCGTATATCAGGTCCTAGCGTGTTTAGTCGCATGCCGCTTTATTGACGTTTCTAGTCGCTTAGAGTAGTACTTCTTCATGATCTGCTTTGCTCGCCGAGGTTTTTGTCACGGAGGCACGTTTTACTCGGTAGGCGAATTACTCCGATATAAGAGCTCAAGCTTATCTCATCGGTTTTCGTTAGAAAACCGGTTTAGACCAAAATCAGGGATTAATTTCGGTTTGGCATCTCGATTAGAGATCGGTTTTAACGAGAAACCGAACCGTCGCGAGTAAGCCTTGGGGTATTTAGGCGGCCTTTGAGGCCCATTTAGGTTTCTTTAGACCTAATGATTGCGCTTCGGAGGATGTGCCCTTGTTTTTGCTATAAATAGACTCCTCCCTTTCGCTTTCGTCATTCTTCTCTGCAAGTTCAGGTATTCCGCTTTCTCTCCCTTCTCTCTACTTTTACTTTCTCTCTCTAGGTACGTTTCTCCTCACACAGGCTTGTCGGTATCGTCTGGCGGTTGTAGTCGTCCCCTAAATCCAGGATCATGCCTCTGAGAGGTCTTTTGTCGCGAGTAGAAAAAGGGAAGGGCGTCGCAGATTCTCCGAGTCCGACCAGAGATGAACAGGAAGCTGACAGCCCGCTGGATGATTTCGACTTGATTCATCGCGACGCTCTTCACAATATGACCCTATCTCAACGCCTTTTGGTCGCTGATGCTCATAAGATGATCCGTGACGAACGCGCGGATCGCGTTGAAGTCGGGAGCAGTGACGTGAGCGGTAGCGGCTCTGAAGCGTCTAGCCAAGC
>NW_013617467.1:0-443 GCF_000695525.1 Brassica oleracea var. oleracea | reverse complement strand
AAGAAGAAGAAGAAGAAGTCCGTCGAGGCAGAGCCGCGTCCTTCTGATGCGGAGACGGGCCTCGTCGATGTTGTCGCGGGAGAAGACGTTTCTCTTAAAACCCCTCCTGAGGAGAGAGAGGTCTCAGCGCAGGGCAGTGATCCTGTTACGGGTGAGAGATCTATTCCTGATCCGTCTGCGAGGAAAGGGTCTCGTTCAGAGGGTTCTACTGCGAGGAGGAAGAAGATCGAGTTCCCCGATCGCGTCGAGTTTTCCTACAACGAGACGACCCCCCTAATCCTTAATCCTCTTAGGTGTGCGGAGCTGACGCGCCAAATTCATGGTGCGACGAAGGAGATGCCACAGTTGGACATTACTTTAGGAATGAATACATAGACGCTGCTTCTTCGAGAGCTTGGGTAACTGCGCTACCCTTCATACTTTATCTCATTATTCGATTCGTC
>NW_013617466.1:67770-83569 GCF_000695525.1 Brassica oleracea var. oleracea | reverse complement strand
TATCTTTCAGATCCACACAAAGCCCGATCGCAAACAGAATACGTTTTCACTATCAGAGGCACTGCTATATCTTGGCGTTCTCAGAAACAAAACGCTCGTGGCTACTTCTTCAAATCATGCTGAGATCATTGCACTCCATGAAACGAGTAGAGAATTTGTATGGCTAAGATCAATAAGCCGACACATCTGGTCGAGCAGTGGGATTGACAAAAATATAGATCCAACTATTCTATATGAAGATAACGCGGCATGTGTTGATCAAACGAAGGAAGGATATATCAAAAGCGATAGGACAAAACATATACATCCGAAGTTCTTCTCATATACTCAAGAGCTCGAGAAAAAGAAAGAAATCGAAGTAAGATATGTCCAATCATGCGACATATCTTCACAAAATCACTTCCGACTTTGGTATTCAGAAAACATGTCCATAACATTGGAATGCGCCCTCAGAAAAATCTACAACTGCTCATTCGAGGGGAAGTTTACGTAGTTGTACTCTTTTTACCTTACTATGGTTTTTCTCATTGGGTTTTCCTGGAAAGGTTTTTAACGAGGCAACATAGACGTTAAGCAAAAGACGATAGTGACACCGGTCCCCAAGGGGGAGTGTTACAAAAGTAAAATATGGAAGGAGACGCCTCAATTGTTGATTTTGTAAACAAATGTGGGGTCCACTGTCACTATGCATGCACGGTAACTTTACTTTTTAACTTCTATATAAACGATCGATTTCGATCATTTGTACCACACATCTCATCTCTCTTCTCCCTCTTCAGTGCTTCTAATACGTTTCCAACAATACATATTTAAAAACACGTTGGAAGCTTACGCTTCTGTTTAGAAATCACGCCTCCATTTTAAAAACTTAGTTTCATGAATAAGTATAAAATAAATTGTATTATTATTTTTTATAAAATCTAAAACTAATAGTATTAAAATAAAGGAAATACAAAATATGCAAATATCAAAACTACTACTAAAATTATCTTTGTGCATAATAATTTTTATAAGAGATTAGCGCATATATATACAAATATATTGTGACAGATATTTATGAACTATTAAAAATAATTAGTTTGATAATATTTTAATAAGCTTAATCTGTTAATAATTTTATAATTAAATATGAAATCAACTAAATGAAAAATTATTGAAAATGAATGTGATTTTTTTTATTTCAAATCACATTTTTAGTCATAAGTTTTATAAAATAATTTTTTATGTTTATATATATATATATATATATATACATATGGATATACGTTTCCAATATGTACTCGCTTCATAATTTTTAAAAAAATCTTGATTCTACGTTGCCACACGATTCCATTTCCGCATAACCGATTCCGTTTCCATGTAACATAGGTCGATACGAGGAAACAACAATTGGAGGGAATAATATATCAGATGTAAGAACTGGAAATTTCAATTTATAAATCTTTTCTAAAAGGTATCTTTGAAAACTCCAATTCCCGATAGGCAAAAACACGTCCTTTGCTTCAATAAATGATGACATCATATTTTTACAATCTTAGAAAATTATTTGCATTATGAGTGAGAAGACACATTATTTTAGAATGTAAAGACACATTCTAATGATCTTAAAACATATCTATATACATTTTCACAATTTTTTCATAAGACACATACATACTTATAGAAATACATATCACTTCATAATTTGACAAAAAAGTTAAACCAGTTTTATTTTTACAATGGAAAGACATAACTATTTACACTAACTAATAAACAACTCTTGAAAGTTGAAACAAATGATTGTACAAAGACATTTTTGGGATATTTTACAACTTTTGAAAACTAATTTATCATTTATGATGAAAAGACACAACTCTTAAATTTAATATTTTTTAGAGTTAATGTCTTAAAACACAACATATCACCTTAATTGAATAGATTATTTATAGATTTTAAAAATCTATCTGAATAGTCACAACTCTTCAATTTAAACAGTCATATCATTTTCATTCAAATGTAGTTATTTTGAAAAGATACTTATAAGAATAATTGTGTTCACCTTATAAAAATAGTTACAACTTATCAAATTTTTCTTTTATAAAAGCAAATCATGACACAACATAACCAATTACACTAACAAAATACACATCTCTTAAAACAAAGAATTGTACAAAGACATTTTGAGTATTTAACATCATAAAAAAAACAAATATTATTTTAAATGAAAAGACACAATTCTTAATGTTAATGATTTTTTGTTAACATTTAAAAAAGACACTTCCTTTTGACAACTTTTTAAAAAGACACAACCTTTTAACATAATTTAGATTCACAACATTTGGAATTAATTGAAATTGCTATTATTTGTAGATTAACGTCGCAAAACTTTATATTTTGATGGACATATGTATATATATATAGTTTCATTATTATTCAAAACATGAGGACGAAACAGATCTTCATCTTTGCAATATGTACTTCTTTTGTCAGCCTTTGTAATATGTACATATGCAGAGAAAGAATCAAGAGTAAGAAGCAACAACATTGTGTCATGAAAAGAAACATATGTTGTTAGGGTCACTGCCACGAGACTACTGTTGTGTTCTTTTCTTCCCCTATAATGCTTTTTTGGAATAAAATGTGTCTTATCTTCATAATTAAATGAAACTTGAACTCATCATCATGATCAAAGCCTGACCTTGTAGACTCATTTAGCCTCTACACAGACCACTTGAACATCACTAGACTTTCCGCCTCTCCTTAAGCAAAATGAAAGGCATGCCTCTCTACTACCATCATTGAACTTACGTCCTATTCAGACAAAGGGACTAATGCCCATAGCAAAGTGATCAAATCTAAACTAGCTCTATACTTGGCAACTGAATCTTTTCAAACACCATTCAAGATTCTAATGACAATAATCTCCGTTTTGATGGGCGGTCGTAACAGACTAACAGGCAGCTAGATGAGCTATGCTCGCTTAGATTAAAAAAAAACATGAGGTTGAATAGAAGCAAACACTGACGTTTTGGCAAGAGCAGTTGAAGGAATATGTGCAAAATGAAGATGATCAAGTTCACAAAAAAAAGTAGACGATGATATGAAACAAAGCTCTCTATTATCCCATTTATTTTTCTAATCTACAAAGTGACTTATAAAACATAAGAGGGCTATACATGGCTTTGAACTAGACAGCATAAACCAACAAGATCCTAGAGGTTTACGAAGTTAAAAAAAAATGCAAAGAGAATTAAACTCTCTCCATCTCTCGAGTCTCCTCCACACTAAAAGCTGAATCAACGAATATTTACACTAAATCCATACCACTCATCATCCCTTCTTGCCCATCTTTTTCCACCAAGTCCAGTCTCAGGCAAAAGCCCTTAGAAACAAAGACTACACGATCCTTTATTCTTCTTCTTCAGTCTCTGACATCCTCAAAACTGGCAAGAAGTTCCCAGCCTCTGCCTCAGATTCTGTCCTAAAGTTATCGCCTTACGCTTAGCAAAAGCTGGATAAAGCAGCTCCTGATACTTCTCCAGGAACATAGTCCACTCCTCTTCACTCATATCCGCCAGATTCACAAAGCTTGTACTTGCTGGGATCTGCTCTTCTGCACTCCTGTGTGCAGACGACGCATATGCGCTCTCTGCTCTCACTCCTGGATGTTTCTGATACTTTTGGCTCTTCTCACCAAGAAAAGTGGTTTTCAGAGACATTGAAAGCTTTGTAATCGCCTGCACTTTCCCTTCCTTCTCCTTGATGTCTTCTTCTTCTTCCTCTTCATCATCTTCTTCCTCTGTTGTTTCTTCCACCTTTGGAAGATGACTACGAGTGAACCCTAGTGTAAATGCTTCCTCACAGTCCAAATCAAACTGGAACTCAACCTCACCACCCAAGTCTGATCTTGGTGACTCAGCTTCCTTCTCTCCTATCAAACTCCTAGCCTCAAGACAAACCACTTCAATCTCACTCGGCTCCTCGTCTCCAGGACGAACCTCTCTCGTCATCATCTCACCAATCTCAGCCAAACACAACCCATACGCAGCAGCTTCCTTGAGCAAAACAGTACAGAGAACCAAAACACGGAGACTCGCCTCACGTACCATAGGAAGCTCCCTTCTCAGCATCTCACAATCCTCAAAAGGATCAAGACTCGCTATGTACTTCAGCTCCTCTTCAGAGAACGGTATCGACGCCTGAGGCCAATGAATCCACTCGAAGTAAGGATCCTCCAGAGTCTCCGGCAAGGAGAGACCGTGATCAATCGGAATCAGCTCCACTTGTCCAAACATCCCAACTCCGTCCAGCTTCCTAACCAGAAGGTTCCCTGAGTGCCTATCAGTATTCAAGATTCTGATATCAAGAATCCCTACACGGTGCACGGATGAAACAGGGAAGCTAGACGTTCCGTGCTCGCTAGCGTCATAATCATGAGCTATGAACTGCTGCAAGGAAGCAATCTTGCTCACCAACATCTTCTCCATACGCTTGCTCCCACCCTTCACACCATTATTGACATTGAATATGGAATGAGAGATCTTCACGAGAGCAGTGGGAGGAACCTTTGCAAAACCGTCCTTGTCAAGGAGATAAGCCGCCACTTCTCTGTAACCCGTTTCCCCAACGCGCACGGAGCGTTTCAAACCAGGCTGTCCAAGCGCCTTGCCGACAAAGCCTTTAGGGTTGTTAGGAGCAAAAGGCTCCTCATCAGTTGGTTTCACAATCGCAACGCTCTCTCCACGAACGTTCTTGAAGAAGTAAACACCTCCAAGGCCGCTATGTACAGAAACTGGCTCAACATCCCTCTTCAAGGCCTTTGTGATATCCTTAACGACTTGCCTCAAACAAACCGAGTTCCCAAGAATCTCTATAGAACCGCTCTCATCTCTATGCTGCTGAACATCACCACCACGCCTCATTGGTGAAAGACATGGAGTCGACGAGCTTCTATGAAAACTGTTCCTAGTTAGTAGCAGAGGAGAATCACTCCTCACAGCAGTTAGATCGTTCTTAAGCACCAAATCCCCAAAGGTCAAGGAGCTTTCATCCGTAGGGAAATGAAGAGCAACCTGTAACTTCCTTTTCACTGTGTGAGCGTTGTCGCTACGATCCAGATCCAGATCCAACCCCAGCACACAACCAGTGTCCGTCTGTACAAAAACACGCCTACGGCCCACCACAGGAGAGTTGATTCCTAATCCCACCTTGTTAAACTCATGAAACTCCCCGGTCAAGGGACTCTTCAGAACCGAAACTGCCATTTGTGTTTGGATAGGACCGTCTAGCTTACGTGACATGAGCGTGGGGGAAGAATCAAAAGCTAAAGAGCAAGTCACAAAAGATAGCTCCTTTCTTCCTCGGCTAGATCCAATCAAACGGAAGAATGAATCAAACTCCACAACGAGCTTCCGTAGTTAAACCCTAAGATGACATTAAACAACAACGAATCTGCAAGTAAACAAAATAAAAATCAAAACTTTAAGCTTAATCTCAGCATAGATCTCCAAAAGCAACAACATACATGAACAGAGCTATCTATTAAACTTTTCTCAGATTCATACTTAAAAACGCAAGCTTCATAAGACAAAGACTCTCTCACCAGGCTCGACGGAGAAGAGAAAATGACGCGCCGGCGAGGGGGAAATGAGCTTAGATGAAACAGCCAACGGAGGAGGAAGAGATCGAAAACGAATACAGTAACAAAATCAACTCGGTCCGAGTCGACTCAGGCAGGTCTCTCTCGCTTGAAGCTGTTCTTTCTCTGTTCCTCTCTCTCTCTCTCTCTCTCTGGTCACTCGCATTTAACCTCTCCCCACAGCTTAACCCAAGCGTTAAAAACTAACCATGGTTAAATGGCCTTAAAGGCCCCAGGAGAATATATATAAGAAAATTTAAAAGATCACAGCCGTTGATCGACTGAGAATAATGTTGGCGAGACGAGGAACGTACGATGGGAGACACCGGCCTTGGAAGGGACTAAGAAACAGAAGATGATGACGTGGACATTAAAGATTTGAGCTTTGACGTGGCTGGGTCAAACTTGATTTACCCCTCAGGAGGACCAGTTTTATTTTGCTAAATTTGGAGTTTTTCTTTTTTTTGTCATAAAGACAAGTGTGTGATCGATACCGACATCTCTAAATTGCATTTGACGTATTCTCCAAGTGATTTTGACGATCTTAACGCAGTATCGTCGGGATAGTTTAGAACAAGATCATAATCTTTGGTCACTTTAAAGTTAGAAACACAATGATCTAATACTTCATGATTAGAGATTAGACAACTGTATTATTCTAATTATAAATCATTTAAAAGCAATTTTCTTTGATATTCGCATTTTATAAATATAAACGTTTATATGCAATTCAAAATGCGTCTTCGACGTGTTATATTCCAGTTCGAAAACGCGGTCGCCTAAGCGGCGAATATACCCGAATAGGTGTAGTTATTCATTGATCCGCGTTGACCTGCGTAATTTCTGCGTTAACCGCCTAATTTTCGCCTAATTTTCACATTGACCGCCTAATTTTTTTCTTTTTTTCGTCCGTATAAAGTTGAAACGCGATTGATTATTTTTTACTCATTATTGACAGATTTTGTGTAATTATTCATTATTATTAAATAATTACAATTAGCTATCAAACCCAAAACAAACACATACGTACTGTATTTAGGGATTTTTCATACTAAACACACTATAATCTAAATGTTCGACGAATCAAAAATAAGCTGTTTAAAATTATATATAAAATATTATATAATTATGTCTAATAACTTGTGTCATCATGTTTAAAATTAGCTAAATATATTATAAATATATTAAATTATATTTAAAATTAGACCCCGTGTAATTTCCAAATACTCTCTGATTTTTCGGTAACTCACTAGGTCCGGAGTTACCGTCCGACTAGCGCCTATCATAGTTCTGAACGGCTTATATTCGAAGTCTCTTCCTCCATTTTAGCCTATTTCCATATTTTCTTTATTCTTTATCTTTCATTATTTTTAAAGTGATAGCATGTGTTAGTGTTTTTAATCGTTAGATAACATATATCAACTTTTTTAAAAAATAGTTTAGAATTTATTATTATTAGAAATAGCCATTTTTATAGTTAATCTTGAACCTCTAATAAGGCATTAATGCCATACCACCATGCATACTTTTGTCTCGTAGAAAATAAAATTTGGTAAGTGAGTGAAATTTCTCCATTTTGATTTTCACATAATATGCTGGTTAAATAGAATGTCTTACATTAAACTAGTAAAATATGAATAAACATGGGGAAAAACAACTTATTGTGTTTCATCAAAAAAAAAAACAACTTATTGTGTTTCAGCAGTTAAAAAGGTTCATTTTACAGTTGAAAAACTATGGCTAGTCTCTTTCTGAGTTTCTGTTGTGATTTTAATCGTGGTTGACAACTATCTATGTTTTATATGACATGAACTGTCGGTGCTACACAAGTTCGAGGAATTAGTCTCGACTTAGAGTCGAGATTTCTAAGACTGAGTGAATTGACTTGCAAGAAAATTGATCTGCAGATTACATTGAAGGTTGTGTATAAACACCGTAGTGTTTATACTGTACATGTTTAAATATTTTTGGAGTTTAATTTTTTATCATTGTATTAGTTCTAGAATAAAATGTCATTCTCTATCCACTCATTCAAACCCCTTTCACACAACATTCAAATATTCAATATTAATTAAATACCCAACCATATATGTGAACACCAAATATGAACCACCAATGTTATTGTAAGCATCATGTTTAGGCACGATGTACGTGGTAGAGGTGCAGAGCCGCAACGGCCGGGATAGATATTTTTCGACATAAGCAATTCCACTACAATGTTTGTTTATTCGTCTGCAGGCGCATTTAATATATTATTTCGAAAAGCTGAAATTTCACTTGTTTTAATCTCAATGAAAATGACGATTACTAAAACTGTTATAAACCTGAGTAAAATAAACTAAAATTAGACTCCACTTTTATCTACCATACAAAATTAGAATCGATGTTAGTGTATATTGGGACAGGTACTATCGAATCGACATTAGTTTTTAGAAGAAGAAACTAAAAATAAAATTAAAAAAAAATAAAAATTTCAGTTACAAAAAAAAACCTAAAAATAAAATAGTTAATACATTCCACCAAGAGGAGAAGACAAGGTCGTGCAGGCGACTAAATGCAGAGGACTGGTGATTGGTGAACGTGAGGCTGATTCAGTGGCTAGTTGAGCTATACGACGATCTTATCCCCTCACGTGTCATTATCTCGTGCTCAAAGTCTAATACTGCAAACTCGCTTATATTTAGATTTACTTAACTGGGCCATATACAATTTTTATTGTTTAATATTTTTTTTTGAAACCCCATTTTTCTTGTTTAATCAAAATTATTAATTGTAACCAAAAGTTCAAGTTGACAAATAAAAACGAAGTTCAAAAATTAAAATTGTGATAAATGAACTGTGGTTAGGGATGCTATGGGTTGAATATATATATGTGGGGTTTGGGCTCTAGATTTTGTCTTTTTCATATAGATTGGTATATAATTAAGGGTTAATCAGGTGAATATACAAATTTTTTTGTGTCGAAATTGAAAAAATGTGCATATTAAAAATTAATTTGCGAACAGAATGAGAAGGTTAAAATGACATAAGTAACCTCGTGTAGCACCGAGAAACAATTATCTTTACCCCGTAGCCAATTATCTTGTCTGCTTCAAAGAACATGTAGTTTGACAACGACAGCTTTAAAACAATAGAATTTGATGAACTAAAAATTAGAAACAAAAGACGTAATATCTTATAACTTTGTGCAAACTCGCTTATATTTAGATTTACTTAACTGGGGCATATACAATTTTTATTGTTTAATATTTTTTTTTGAAACCCCATTTTTCTTGTTTAATCAAAATTATTAATTGTAACCAAAAGTTCAAGTTGACAAATAAAAACGAAGTTCAAAAATTAAAATTGTGATAAATGAACTGTGGTTAGGGATGCTATGGGTTGAATATATATATGTGGGGTTTGGGCTCTAGATTTTGTCTTTTTCATATAGATTGGTATATAATTAAGGGTTAATCAGGTGAATATACAAATTTTTTTGTGTCGAAATTGAAAAAATGTGCATATTAAAAATTAATTTGCGAACAGAATGAGAAGGTTAAAATGACATAAGTAACCTCGTGTAGCACCGAGAAACAATTATCTTTACCCCGTAGCCAATTATCTTGTCTGCTTCAAAGAACATGTAGTTTGACAACGACAGCTTTAAAACAATAGAATTTGATGAACTAAAAATTAGAAACAAAAGACGTAATATCTTATAACTTTGTGCAAACTCGCTTATATTTAGATTTACTTAACTGGGGCATATACAATTTTTATTGTTTAATATTTTTTTTTGAAACCCCATTTTTCTTGTTTAATCAAAATTATTAATTGTAACCAAAAGTTCAAGTTGACAAATAAAAACGAAGTTCAAAAATTAAAATTGTGATAAATGAACTGTGGTTAGGGATGCTATGGGTTGAATATATATATGTGGGGTTTGGGCTCTAGATTTTGTCTTTTTCATATAGATTGGTATATAATTAAGGGTTAATCAGGTGAATATACAAATTTTTTTGTGTCGAAATTGAAAAAATGTGCATATTAAAAATTAATTTGCGAACAGAATGAGAAGGTTAAAATGACATAAGTAACCTCGTGTAGCACCGAGAAACAATTATCTTTACCCCGTAGCCAATTATCTTGTCTGCTTCAAAGAACATGTAGTTTGACAACGACAGCTTTAAAACAATAGAATTTGATGAACTAAAAATTAGAAACAAAAGACGTAATATCTTATAACTTTGTGCAAACTCGCTTATATTTAGATTTACTTAACTGGGGCATATACAATTTTTATTGTTTAATATTTTTTTTTGAAACCCCATTTTTCTTGTTTAATCAAAATTATTAATTGTAACCAAAAGTTCAAGTTGACAAATAAAAACGAAGTTCAAAAATTAAAATTGTGATAAATGAACTGTGGTTAGGGATGCTATGGGTTGAATATATATATGTGGGGTTTGGGCTCTAGATTTTGTCTTTTTCATATAGATTGGTATATAATTAAGGGTTAATCAGGTGAATATACAAATTTTTTTGTGTCGAAATTGAAAAAATGTGCATATTAAAAATTAATTTGCGAACAGAATGAGAAGGTTAAAATGACATAAGTAACCTCGTGTAGCACCGAGAAACAATTATCTTTACCCCGTAGCCAATTATCTTGTCTGCTTCAAAGAACATGTAGTTTGACAACGACAGCTTTAAAACAATAGAATTTGATGAACTAAAAATTAGAAACAAAAGACGTAATATCTTATAACTTTGTGCAAACTCGCTTATATTTAGATTTACTTAACTGGGGCATATACAATTTTTATTGTTTAATATTTTTTTTTGAAACCCCATTTTTCTTGTTTAATCAAAATTATTAATTGTAACCAAAAGTTCAAGTTGACAAATAAAAACGAAGTTCAAAAATTAAAATTGTGATAAATGAACTGTGGTTAGGGATGCTATGGGTTGAATATATATATGTGGGGTTTGGGCTCTAGATTTTGTCTTTTTCATATAGATTGGTATATAATTAAGGGTTAATCAGGTGAATATACAAATTTTTTTGTGTCGAAATTGAAAAAATGTGCATATTAAAAATTAATTTGCGAACAGAATGAGAAGGTTAAAATGACATAAGTAACCTCGTGTAGCACCGAGAAACAATTATCTTTACCCCGTAGCCAATTATCTTGTCTGCTTCAAAGAACATGTAGTTTGACAACGACAGCTTTAAAACAATAGAATTTGATGAACTAAAAATTAGAAACAAAAGACGTAATATCTTATAACTTTGTGCAAACTCGCTTATATTTAGATTTACTTAACTGGGGCATATACAATTTTTATTGTTTAATATTTTTTTTTGAAACCCCATTTTTCTTGTTTAATCAAAATTATTAATTGTAACCAAAAGTTCAAGTTGACAAATAAAAACGAAGTTCAAAAATTAAAATTGTGATAAATGAACTGTGGTTAGGGATGCTATGGGTTGAATATATATATGTGGGGTTTGGGCTCTAGATTTTGTCTTTTTCATATAGATTGGTATATAATTAAGGGTTAATCAGGTGAATATACAAATTTTTTTGTGTCGAAATTGAAAAAATGTGCATATTAAAAATTAATTTGCGAACAGAATGAGAAGGTTAAAATGACATAAGTAACCTCGTGTAGCACCGAGAAACAATTATCTTTACCCCGTAGCCAATTATCTTGTCTGCTTCAAAGAACATGTAGTTTGACAACGACAGCTTTAAAACAATAGAATTTGATGAACTAAAAATTAGAAACAAAAGACGTAATATCTTATAACTTTGTGCAAACTCGCTTATATTTAGATTTACTTAACTGGGGCATATACAATTTTTATTGTTTAATATTTTTTTTTGAAACCCCATTTTTCTTGTTTAATCAAAATTATTAATTGTAACCAAAAGTTCAAGTTGACAAATAAAAACGAAGTTCAAAAATTAAAATTGTGATAAATGAACTGTGGTTAGGGATGCTATGGGTTGAATATATATATGTGGGGTTTGGGCTCTAGATTTTGTCTTTTTCATATAGATTGGTATATAATTAAGGGTTAATCAGGTGAATATACAAATTTTTTTGTGTCGAAATTGAAAAAATGTGCATATTAAAAATTAATTTGCGAACAGAATGAGAAGGTTAAAATGACATAAGTAACCTCGTGTAGCACCGAGAAACAATTATCTTTACCCCGTAGCCAATTATCTTGTCTGCTTCAAAGAACATGTAGTTTGACAACGACAGCTTTAAAACAATAGAATTTGATGAACTAAAAATTAGAAACAAAAGACGTAATATCTTATAACTTTGTGCAAACTCGCTTATATTTAGATTTACTTAACTGGGGCATATACAATTTTTATTGTTTAATATTTTTTTTTGAAACCCCATTTTTCTTGTTTAATCAAAATTATTAATTGTAACCAAAAGTTCAAGTTGACAAATAAAAACGAAGTTCAAAAATTAAAATTGTGATAAATGAACTGTGGTTAGGGATGCTATGGGTTGAATATATATATGTGGGGTTTGGGCTCTAGATTTTGTCTTTTTCATATAGATTGGTATATAATTAAGGGTTAATCAGGTGAATATACAAATTTTTTTGTGTCGAAATTGAAAAAATGTGCATATTAAAAATTAATTTGCGAACAGAATGAGAAGGTTAAAATGACATAAGTAACCTCGTGTAGCACCGAGAAACAATTATCTTTACCCCGTAGCCAATTATCTTGTCTGCTTCAAAGAACATGTAGTTTGACAACGACAGCTTTAAAACAATAGAATTTGATGAACTAAAAATTAGAAACAAAAGACGTAATATCTTATAACTTTGTGCAAACTCGCTTATATTTAGATTTACTTAACTGGGGCATATACAATTTTTATTGTTTAATATTTTTTTTTGAAACCCCATTTTTCTTGTTTAATCAAAATTATTAATTGTAACCAAAAGTTCAAGTTGACAAATAAAAACGAAGTTCAAAAATTAAAATTGTGATAAATGAACTGTGGTTAGGGATGCTATGGGTTGAATATATATATGTGGGGTTTGGGCTCTAGATTTTGTCTTTTTCATATAGATTGGTATATAATTAAGGGTTAATCAGGTGAATATACAAATTTTTTTGTGTCGAAATTGAAAAAATGTGCATATTAAAAATTAATTTGCGAACAGAATGAGAAGGTTAAAATGACATAAGTAACCTCGTGTAGCACCGAGAAACAATTATCTTTACCCCGTAGCCAATTATCTTGTCTGCTTCAAAGAACATGTAGTTTGACAACGACAGCTTTAAAACAATAGAATTTGATGAACTAAAAATTAGAAACAAAAGACGTAATATCTTATAACTTTGTGCAAACTCGCTTATATTTAGATTTACTTAACTGGGGCATATACAATTTTTATTGTTTAATATTTTTTTTTGAAACCCCATTTTTCTTGTTTAATCAAAATTATTAATTGTAACCAAAAGTTCAAGTTGACAAATAAAAACGAAGTTCAAAAATTAAAATTGTGATAAATGAACTGTGGTTAGGGATGCTATGGGTTGAATATATATATGTGGGGTTTGGGCTCTAGATTTTGTCTTTTTCATATAGATTGGTATATAATTAAGGGTTAATCAGGTGAATATACAAATTTTTTTGTGTCGAAATTGAAAAAATGTGCATATTAAAAATTAATTTGCGAACAGAATGAGAAGGTTAAAATGACATAAGTAACCTCGTGTAGCACCGAGAAACAATTATCTTTACCCCGTAGCCAATTATCTTGTCTGCTTCAAAGAACATGTAGTTTGACAACGACAGCTTTAAAACAATAGAATTTGATGAACTAAAAATTAGAAACAAAAGACGTAATATCTTATAACTTTGTGCAAACTCGCTTATATTTAGATTTACTTAACTGGGGCATATACAATTTTTATTGTTTAATATTTTTTTTTGAAACCCCATTTTTCTTGTTTAATCAAAATTATTAATTGTAACCAAAAGTTCAAGTTGACAAATAAAAACGAAGTTCAAAAATTAAAATTGTGATAAATGAACTGTGGTTAGGGATGCTATGGGTTGAATATATATATGTGGGGTTTGGGCTCTAGATTTTGTCTTTTTCATATAGATTGGTATATAATTAAGGGTTAATCAGGTGAATATACAAATTTTTTTGTGTCGAAATTGAAAAAATGTGCATATTAAAAATTAATTTGCGAACAGAATGAGAAGGTTAAAATGACATAAGTAACCTCGTGTAGCACCGAGAAACAATTATCTTTACCCCGTAGCCAATTATCTTGTCTGCTTCAAAGAACATGTAGTTTGACAACGACAGCTTTAAAACAATAGAATTTGATGAACTAAAAATTAGAAACAAAAGACGTAATATCTTATAACTTTGTGCAAACTCGCTTATATTTAGATTTACTTAACTGGGGCATATACAATTTTTATTGTTTAATATTTTTTTTTGAAACCCCATTTTTCTTGTTTAATCAAAATTATTAATTGTAACCAAAAGTTCAAGTTGACAAATAAAAACGAAGTTCAAAAATTAAAATTGTGATAAATGAACTGTGGTTAGGGATGCTATGGGTTGAATATATATATGTGGGGTTTGGGCTCTAGATTTTGTCTTTTTCATATAGATTGGTATATAATTAAGGGTTAATCAGGTGAATATACAAATTTTTTTGTGTCGAAATTGAAAAAATGTGCATATTAAAAATTAATTTGCGAACAGAATGAGAAGGTTAAAATGACATAAGTAACCTCGTGTAGCACCGAGAAACAATTATCTTTACCCCGTAGCCAATTATCTTGTCTGCTTCAAAGAACATGTAGTTTGACAACGACAGCTTTAAAACAATAGAATTTGATGAACTAAAAATTAGAAACAAAAGACGTAATATCTTATAACTTTGTGCAAACTCGCTTATATTTAGATTTACTTAACTGGGGCATATACAATTTTTATTGTTTAATATTTTTTTTTAAACCACTCTTACTTCTTCTTCTGGTTCTTTCTGGAATTCCCCAATTCCAATCATCTCGGGTTGCACAAAGCAGTGAGATGCACCGGAATCAAACAGAACATGGGTTGCCACTACACCCATGACTAAGGTCCCTATATATTCACTCGGAACACTAAGGACCTACTCTACAAGTTAGCAATTTCACACATAAATTCTTAAGGCAAAGGTGAGAGATAGGATGACTCACCAGTGATCGGACGAGACGTGCTTGGGTCCATTTACTCATCACCGATTGTGTACACCCGCGGCATGATGGCATGCCTCTTTGCCGCCGGCTGAGGCCCATCGCTCGGACGCTTCCCAGCAGATTGCACGTCCTTCGGACATTGATACTTGTAGTGCCCCGTTTCGCCGTAGCTGTAGCACACATGTTCCCCAGCACCCTTGTTTTGGCTCTTCGGCCTTAGGTCTTCCTCATGGCAATCACGCACCTTGTGATCCATACTTCCGCAACGGTGACAAGCTCCCGTAGCAGCACGGCAGACACCAGAGTGCATCTTCCCGCAAGTCAAACACGCACTGCGACCTGTTGCATTCGGCTTGCTGGAAGAGCCAGCCTTCACCGGCTTTTGATTCTTTCCCGCATGCTTACCAGGATGGACATGCGCCACTGTGCCAAACACCTTGGCTTCCTCACTGATTCCAGCTTCCTGTTCTGCGGCCTTTTCCACCAGTTCGGCCACATTATCATAGTTGCGGATCTTACAATGAGAATTCACTTGATGTTTTATGCT
Source organism: Brassica oleracea var. oleracea (assembly GCF_000695525.1). Lineage (NCBI taxonomy): Eukaryota > Viridiplantae > Streptophyta > Magnoliopsida > Brassicales > Brassicaceae > Brassica > Brassica oleracea. The sequence goes on along the minus strand of NW_013617466.1, from coordinate 68,168 downwards.
TAATGAATGTGAGAGTTGGTTGATTTGAATGTGTGGATGCTTGATGATGAGTATAAGGGCAAAAAGAGATGAGGTAGGCCTAGAGAAGCTAGAGTGTAATAAGAGAGTGTGCTCATGTTAGATTAGATGTTGAATCGAGTGCTAGTTGTGTTTCTTTTGGCTATGAGCTCCCACCTTCAAACCTCTCTCCCTATGAGTTCTAGAAAGTTCACTTGTGGATAAGTAAAAGAACAAGTTTGGGGGAGTTGATATCTTGCATATTTTCATTGTCTTATCCATTCACCCACGTGCATTTTTGATCATATAGACTAGGATTTAGCCATGTTTAGGTTGCATTTTGCGTACATGAGTCCTTATCAGGTATTGGAGTACCACATGGAGTTCTTGGAGACATTTGG
>NW_013617466.1:54846-67658 GCF_000695525.1 Brassica oleracea var. oleracea | reverse complement strand
CTTGTCTGATTTCCGACAATCGCTGTCTAGCCGACCAGCTCAACCGTCTTGTCCGAATCCAACAACACTTGTCCGGATCCGACCTTAGCTGTCCGAACATTCCGCTTTGCCTGGATTTTCATCGAGTTGTCCGAACATCCTGAGTTTCAACAAACCGAACGGCCTGTCCAAGAACCCGAGCGTAAGACCGACTGATGGAGCTTTGTTTGGCTCAAAAACAGATCCGTTCCTAGCTTTAATCGGGTACATGGTTCCGCTCAGTCGCTACTAATCAAGCGCCGATCCAAGTTCTCCCATCCACCCACGGAAAGTCCTTCGAACTCTGATCAGCTCTTTCTAGCATCATCCAATCCATTCAGTACGTTCTCACAGTTCGGCCAGTCAGTCCTTAGATCATCCTAACATCGATCTTCGGAACACGGTCGCTACACGAAGCCCTAAAAAAAATCTGGGAAGATGATGAAACTGTTACGATTATGCCACACATTAAAAAATTAAATAAAAAGCCCAAAAAGAGCTTTGGTTTGAACCCAGCAACCGGTGAATACCAATGTCTCTTACCACTAGGACATTGACAATTATTGTTACATCTCCCAAATACTAAATTAAATTAACTATAATATCCGAAAATTGAAAACTGTACCAAAAACTAGTCCCTCGTTAATCCTCGCTTAAATCCCGATTTTTTGGTAACTCGCTAGGCCCGGATTTAACCACTTAAATTAATGAATACTAAAGTTATATAGTAGCACAACTCAATTTGGCCATGTGTAATCTTTTGTAATAACTCAATTTGGCCATGTGTAATCTCTAGTAGTTTCTTTTGAAAATAGAATAAGACAATGAAAGTAAAAAAAGTTGTTACATAAAACATAATGGTTATTGGATGTTGTATCCGGTATTTTAAAATTATAACTGGTTATATGTGGTTATTAAATTATTTAAACTAAATTGCATGTGAAAACAATTCATAGTTTATCAAGATCGATAAAAAGTAATTTGGTTAAATTGATAAATATAGCAATGATTTGTTTTACAATCGTAATTTTAAGATATTAGTAGGTTAATATTACCAGATATACGATAAGCAATCTGGTTAAATCTATATAAGACGAGTTTGTGATTTTCATATAAATTTATGTATTATTCGTGTGGCATGATACATTTTTAATTTTTTAGTATTCAAAATATATAAGTTTAATATCCAAGTATTGTTTTTAGCTGATTTTTGTAAAATTAAACCAGTTATTTCGGGCGGACAAAATTAATTATGCTAAATTGCATGTGAAAAATATTATACATGGCTAAATTGAGTTATTAGAATATATGAAGTAGTGTTGATACATGGATCTTATAATTGGATATTGCACACTTATGTTGGATCATACTTATAATAGCCTTGACATCTAACAAAAACAAAAGGAAGATACAACTTTTGAATCCAAAGCCAGAGAAAGTCACCATCTTTCCACGAAAATAGTAACTCATTTCATCCTCCTCTTAGCATACAAAATTAGATCCAAAACCAAAAAAACTAAATGAAAGACTTGAGTAAACAGTGCCAAAAGAGTTATTCTTGGGTTTCCCTTATGATGAATCTATATATTCACCCCTAGATAATAACTAATAAAAAACTACCACAAGTCATATTTTGTTTATGAGAAAAAAATAAATTAAAAATAATATGAATTGTAAAAATAATTGAAATTGTAACACTTTAAACCCTAAATCTCATACCTCAAATTTTAAACACTAAATCCTAAGATTAACTCTAATCCTTATAGCCCAAACTCTAAACACTAAACCCAAAAAAAAAAATTGGGTTCACCAACCAATAGTATTTTTTTATTTCATATTTCATATTATTTTAAAGGGAAACAAAATAATAAGTATTTGTCAAGTTATATTATGTTTTTAAAATAAAAAGATAAAAAAATAGTAGAATTTGCAAAAAAAATATTTTTTAAAATAGTTTTAACGCCGTCAACAAAGCACTAAATCCTAAACCCTAAATACTAAATCCTAAACCCTTGGGTAAATCCTAAACCCTTGGGTACACAATAAACCCTAGGGTTTAGGATTAAAAATAGTAGAAATTGCAAAAAAAATGATTTTTTAAAATAATTTCAACGCCATCAGCAAAGCACTAAACCCTAAAACCCTTAGATAAACCCTAAACCCTTGGATAAACCATAAACTCTAGGGTTTAAGATTTATCCAAGGGTTTATGATTAAAAATAGTAGAAGTTGCAAAAAATGAATTTCTAAAATATTTTTAACCTCGTCAGCAAAGCATTAAATCATAAACCGTTGGGTAAATCATAAATCCTTGGATAAACCCTAAACCCTTAGGTACACAATAAACCCTAGGGCTTAGGATTTATCTAAGGGTTTACGATTAAAAATAGTAGAAGTTGCAAACAAAGATGATTTTTTAAAATATTTTTAACGCCAAAGCACTAAACCCTAAACCCTTGGATAAACCCTAAACCCTTGAGTAAACCATAAACCCTAGGATTTAAGATTTATCCAAGGGTTTATGATTAAAAATAGTAGAAGTTGCAAAAAATGATTTTTAAAAATATTTTTAACGCCGTCAGCAAAACACAAAACCCTAAACCCTAAATACTAAACCATAAACCCTTGAGTAAACCCTAAACCCTAGGGTTTAGGATTTATCAAAGGGTTTATGATTTAGGATTAAGGGTTTAGTGTTTTTAAGATTTAGTGTTCAGTGTTTAGGATTTAGGATTTAAGATTTATGCAAGGGTCTAGTGTTTACCCAATGGTTTAGGGTTTACCCAATGGTTCAGGATTTAGTATTTAGGGTTTAGAGTTTTGTTGACGGCGTTAGAAATGTTTTTTTAATCGTTTTTTATAAATCAGATATGGGGTTCGAATCCCAGACTATACAATTTCTTACATATTGCACATTATAGGAGATATAGGTTTCGGAAAAAAAACGATTTATTAAATAATTATTCCTGCAACAAAAAATAACAATCAATCATTTAATACCAAGAACAACAATGAATTATATTTTAGTGGAAAAGAAACTTGGTAGACTATATTATGCAGGAATATAAGACCTCAAATTAGGGTGATCTAATAATAGCGATACATTAATATGTGTGTATCTGGTTATGTTTTTTAAAAACCAGTTATATAACAATATATATTAAAATCACAGGCAGATATATGTTATTCGAAAAATACTCATTTGTTCGATGACTGACTATATACAAGCTCTCAAATTATATATTAATAGATTTCTTTTGAAAAAATCACTTGGATCAAACGACATGGTCATGTAAAACCAATGATGACCATATATGGTCTTTGACAGTATAAATCTTTAAATAATGATTAATGGCTAGCATTATATAAAATAATTCAGAATACTAACCGAATACAGAATATCCAGTCTAAATATTGTTTTGTTACTGAGATTTCAATGTTTGTGAGCTCCAAATATAACCGGAAATGTGATGAGTTATCCGGATAAATAATATCCAGTCATATTCTACAATTGTCGTGGATTAGCCATCATCTACAATGATGGGATCTAGAAACCACTAAGAATACATTCATCTATACGAGAAAGCCACAAGCAGCTCGTAACTTTCTCTTCCTCACCAAGCTTTGCGTCGTCTCTGGTCGTGGCGCAGTTGAAATCCACTAGAAATTTTTGAGAAACTTCTTCTTGTTCGTTTGGTTCATTGTCATCTGCGTTGAGTGAGCCGACGTAGAGGAACTCTGATTCTGGAGGGAAATCATCTGTGAGTTGGAGAGAGTCTTCGTCCCATGAGAAACTACATTTACCGACTTTAGCGTCTCTTTTGGATTAGAGAAAAACATAACTTTTAACAAAAAAAAAAAAGAAAAAAAAAAGAGAAAAAAAAGAAACAGACCGAGAAAGAGAGAAGGAGAAAGAAATGGCTAAAGAGGTAACAAGTTTTGTTGGATTATGTTTGCAAAATACAATAAGGTTAATCTTGGAATTATGAAAATTGTAAAGTGCCTATGGGTATACACCTAATAAAATAAGTTTTCGTGTATATCCACCGTAAATTCCCTATAATTAATAAATTAATATGATTCATTCAGGAAAAATGCAGTTTCAAATACTCTTTAAAAAATGCAGCAGCAACGGCTATGTGAAAGGATATAGTAACAAAAAGAATATGAGTACATTAGTTAAATGACAAAACTTTAGAGATAATTAAGTAAATATCAATTGGGTAAAGAAAAATTAAGTAATTGGCAAAAGACTGAATCAAAATATTTTAATTTAATTCTTACAGTTCAAGATATTTTTTTCTGGATCATGATTGTTTTTCATGTATATATTTTTTAACGATATTGAATTTATCTAATAGATGATTTAACAAAATTATATCGTTAAATTAAAATCCTAAAATATAATCTATATTAAATACACTAGACACTTACAATTAAATAGGTCAGAAAAGAGTTAGCTTACCTCATAACAGTTACGTAAAACACAAATGTTCTAAATTCGTCTAAAAATTAACTAACACTTGGTTTACTTCCATTGTTATTTTCTTAAGTATCACTTAACTTTGCCATTGTATACACATATTCTGAAAATATTGTACATCGTTTTCTGTTTCATATTCGGCATATAAGTCAGAATAAATTTTTATGAGTAATCATAAAAGTGCACTCTTCATCTTGGCAAAGAAGTGTACCGGCCGCTATTAACCTTTTTACTTATACCGTTATTAATTTAAGATTCGTTTGTTTTTCTGATAACCCGAGAGTATTCACTAGGCAGAGGTCCAACCGACTAATTTCATAGAAATCTATTTATCAAATGGGAATTAAATATATCACACAAACTAAAGTTAGATTTAGTAGGTTTCGAATCCGGAATGTTTATCATCTTTCTAAGTCCATGTTAGCACTTGATTGCGTTTAACTTAAGAGTTCAATTAAACTATTTGTCATTTTGCAACGAAGCATGCACTATACAAAAAATAATAAACATATAAAACGAAGATTCATGTATTATTCTCGATTAAAAATGTAAGGAATACTTGACACAAGATAATGTCGTTATTGATGATGTGTCAGCGATGATTATGTAACGGTTCCCCCAGTTTCTTGATGTTCTTCTTGAATTATTTAGACGATCTTCGCTTTTTCTACTTTTGTTCTGTATATTGTCCTACTTTATTAAAAAAGTTTTTTTTTAGTACAGAAAATTGCTACTACAAAAAATAAAATAAAATATTTAGAATAGAGAAATTTTTATTTCTTTTTTTTTCCAGTGAATTTGTCGTCTTTAAAGTATGACATGTTGCTCAAAAAAAAAAAGTATGGCAATATATATCGTTTCTTAAAAAGAAATAAAAGCTGTAATATAGAAAGAAAAAAGTAGAATTGATTGTTTCTTCTTGTCTGACAGAATTTTCTCTATGGGCGGGACTATCTGTTGGCTGACCAGCCTTCTGTTTCTGGTTACTTGCACACGCACGGAGCAATAAATCAGTCCTCCAATATTTTTTAACAATATTCATCACAAATTCACAATATGTATTTGAATATACAAAATATCAGTCTGTTCAACTTACCAATACATTCGAAAAATAGTTGATACAAAGTTATTTTCTTTTCGCAGCGGTGAATCTCTCAACGGTAGTGTTTCGCCAAATTAGGCCTTATCCGGCCAAAAAAATCGGAGAAAAAAATCTGGTCTTATTCAGTTCAAAATCACATATTTGTTCAACATGCGAAAAGTTCAAATTACCTATGATAGAATGAACACAAACGTAATGCACACAGTTCATCTGGATCCACCAAAGAACATTGGGGAAGTGGCTCCACAGAATATATACCACTTCTTCACAGAGGATTTGTTCACTAGGAGCAACAAAAATAAGTTTGAAAAATTTTAAATATCGTGAAAGAGTAAAATTCAAAACAATCAATAAAAACATAGAAAACGCCAAACCAAAAATTAGTCGGAGTCATGGAGTGTGTAGCATGTCTAGGAAATCTATCAGTTGGCATGGAGACGAGTTTGGTCTGGAGGGTTTATGTAGTATAAATCAATGTAACGAATTTTACACAGAATAGTTTCACTCAAAAAGTTAAATATATTAATTAAGGATAAATAGAATTTCCGGTGTATATAGATATGGTGGCTAACCATTGCTGCCTATTATTATACGTAAAAATCGATCTTATATAAATTATTTTATGTCGATATATGGCGAGTCCATTCATGCGGCAAAGTAACCAAGGTTGCAGTTGTAAATGGGTTCAAGAGTCAGATCGAGACGGTTCCTCCTCACCGCCGTTGGATATTCTCCTTGGTACATGCCACTGAAATCACAATCATATGGCAAATTAAAAAAAAAAAAAAAAAAATATATATATATATATATATATATATATATATCATTCCATCTTATTAATTATTGTATAGTTCTAGACTTGTAGTTACAAAGCCATCAACCTCTAACGCCACACTTAACACAAACCCTAAATATGAACATACATACATACAACATCATCGCATACACTGAATTACTAACACCAAGAGTGTCGGATCTATATGTATATATGTATACCAAGATAAAAATGAAACACTACCGTTACCCCATATTTAGGAAAGGAGATGATGCCATGTAAGGATTTAACTGCGGTTGCGGCTGAGGAGCTACATGGTGGCTGCGGTTTTGCTGCTCTGATTGGTTTTGATGTGTCCTTAGGATACTCTCCCTCTCCCTTATCTACCAATTTCAAATACCGATAAACGTTATGATCAACCAAATTTATGTATCGAATCACAATCAATGTTGGCACGGAATTATAGTAAGAGCAAGCATGTATGTAATATTATATATATATAGCACCAAATACATAGTAATTATATTAGTTTCCATTTTGATTAAGTAATTAGTTGCAATTATCAAGGAATTACTCCTTAGTATTGTTACATAATTTTTCTTGTAGTATGTTATTTTCAAACAAAACTACGAGACTAGGTACATATTTTCATAATGCTCTTTCTTAAGAAAACTCAAGGAAGATGATGTACTTGTTCAAATAAACCTACTGGCTACTGTATGTGCAGCGTGTTTATATATAGACTATGATTACGAGAAGACAGTTCAAGTTCAATTCTAGGAGACAACCTTAATACTAAACGGACAAAGCCCACCTACATGTGTGCACATATGCTCATGATTATACCAATCAAATGAAACAACTAATTCTTCCTTTTTTAAAAAAGAGTTGGTGCCGAAAGTTGAGCAATGGTAGTTTAATGTAGAGGTTGAAGTGGAGTAGAACAGTGGAGTTTAAATAGTAAAACAGTTGTGAAACAATTAAAAAATGCAACATACAATGATTACCTGTTTGGCAAGCATGCTGTTTTCCTCCAGTATTTCTTTCTCCTGTCAATTTTACAAAATGAAACAATTCTCAGGGATCGCGCGCTCAAGAGGTTCTTTCTACATCTATATGTATATACACATATAATTAAACACTAATATATTAACCTCTATAAATATATATATATATATATATATATATATATAATCATATAAACCGAATATATATGAACCATATGTTTTTTTGAATGAATGTTAAATTTTATTCAATCCAAAAAAGCCCCTTTGTTTTACATTTACAATGCTTCCTTCACCCAAATAGTCTAACATGTGTAAAACCATATGTTTTGTATTTAACTGAAAGATTTAAACGGTAACATAAGTCACACATACACACGTACGACTTGAGAGATGAAATGGGTTTAACGTACCTTTCTTTGGAGGTGGTTGAGGGACTCGTGCATTAGTTGATTCTGCATACAATTGAGTCCAAATTGTAATCATTCATATGAGACAAACTCTATAAAATTAGGCATGTATATCTTCACAAACTCAAAGATAAGATAGAGATGTTTGCGTTTGTATGTTCTTATTTACACACTTTTCTCGAGCGAATATGTTTAAGAGAAGTGTCAAGCTGCTGCTCCAGATTCTGTAGCTCCTTTATGCTGATTGATTCTAAATCTTCGCCCAGATAATGCCTATGATTAATCCATACCACCATCTTTTTTGTTAATTCCCAGTGTTTAACTAATACAATAATTTTACCAAAAAAACTAATACAATAAACTATTATTTACACATGCTAATTTCTAAATTCTATAAGTACCTTTGGTTTCTCTCCAAAAGCTCAATCTTAGCCTTAAGCCTGCTATATTCCACTGACCAGTTCGTTTGTGCCTACACATTTTCATTATGTAAACAGTGCATCAATTATGTTAATTAAGAAAACACATTCAAGATATAGTACATAAATATATGTTTGATAGAGTCTTGGAGATCATTAAACATACATTGACGTGAGAGTCTGGAACTTTTAGCTGTTTCTCGGCGTAAGAGTACCTCTCGTAGTGTTCTAGTACCTTCTCCATGCTATCATTAGGCTTAGGATTAGTGTAGATTCATTCACCCAAAAAGTTGCCGTATTAAATTAGTATATGTGCATTTCTAGATATAATTAATTACCACTAATAGTCTGCACCCAAATATTTTCTCAGCTTATCAGAAGACCACACATTTGTCTAAGATGTAACTATTAACCCAAAATATCCAATACACACACACTACTATCATTTAGTTTGCCTAATTAATTAGCGATGCATTTAAAACATTAACTTTTATTATGGAAAAGAGATAATCCCTGGTTTAGTGCCTTAACCCTAAAAATATTCTTACATCTACAGTTTCTCTACATTAAAAACCAGTTGAATCACTAACCCCACACCTCTAGACGTGCAGCGTCCTATATGTCCCAGCTTTGAGTTCCAAATTCTTCAATAAAGTTTTGTTATATGTTTTTAAAAATAAATTTGTTATTAGATATTTATGTATGAAACGACATAACATAATACACATATAATAGTTTGTCCTCTTCTTAAAGGAAAAACAGTTGTTGAAGTTAAGTTTTGACCATCGGTAGACTGAGAAGCTGATAGAAAATAGAATGATCTCTTTTACATTGATCCCCAGAGGTCAAAGACCCCCTATACCTAGATGTCACATCCTAGTTCTAGTTTCTCTATATAAACCATTTGCAAAAAAAAAAACGAGAATTATACAACTTTTATACAACGATATTGAAAGATTTTCTTTCATACTACTATGCTGCTGAAAGATATTTAAGCATAAGGACAGCTTTTCAAAATTGTAAGGCAAAAATCACTCTAGCCTAGATCAACATAACGTTGGTTCTTTCTATGATTAAATTACTTAACTCTCTATTTGAAACAAAAAGGTCTATACATGTTTAAATTAAAGAAGATATACAGTGACGATTCTTGTAAATCCATGTCGCGACCAGTAGAAGTAGATCTTGATCTAGGGTTAAGCATATCTTAATAAGGTGTTACCTGAAGTAAATCTTTCACTTCACATAACACCTTATTATGCCCTAATTTTTTTATTTTCTTCTGATATAAGCAAATATGCTATAATGGTTTAATTTCACTTTGGTGAAATCAATTCGTAGATCCAAGTAATTAACTATAAAATTTGTGAGAATTTTCATAAAAACATAAGAAGATACCAAGAAAAGGCCTAAAGGAGAACAAAAACTATTTATTAGGGCAAACAAAGGCACACTAAAACAATTAAAAAGGGAATTATGCAGTTACCAAGATTCAGACGAGTACTCGAACAGTTTCCCCTTATGGGAGAAGACAATAAGGGAAACCTCAGCATCACAAAGGATCGAGATCTCATGGGCTTTCTTCAAAAGACCAGCTCTTCTTTTCGAAAACGTCACTTGTCGGTTGATCTTGTTCTCTATCCTCTTCATTTCAACCCTACCCCTTCCCATTTCTCGTAGAATATATAAATTATATAAAAGAAGTCCAAAAAGAGAAGCAACCAAACAAGCCCCAGTAAGAAATATAAACTATAATAGAGAGATAACGAAGAGCTCGATCTAATTAGGAAAGTTTTTCTTCTTTCCCTTCTGATGATAATAACAATGTGAAAGAGTCTTTCTTTATTTAAGGAGAAGATATTTTGGAATAAGCGGTTTCAGGGAAACCTAAAGCTGGTTTTGGACAAGGATAAAACAAGAGTAGTTTACTAGGTTTTGCTGTCGACTTCTCATTGGTCTGACTGGACTTCCATTGGCTAATGCGAGTCTATTTATTTCGATTTTTTTACTCGCCATGGCACTTTTTTACTTAGGTATTTCACGATGAGGCACATCTCACCTGAGGCAACCTTTCATATAAGTTAAAGACATCAATACCCTCATAGTAAATGAAACCAAACCGAACTGAGTATTCCCCTAAACCAAATCATACCAAGACCAACTTATACGAAACCCTAGCGATCTATCTCCCTCATTTCCCTTCTTTTCTAACTCTCTCACTCTCTCCCAACGTTTGCGGCGGAGACTAAGAACCCTAGTTTCAGACTCGCCTGTTTCACTTCTACTATCCCAGCCGATAACACTTTTTACGCCGGCGTAGACAGATTCCAACATGCGAGGTTTACTCCGAGGTAAACACTTTCTGAAACTGGTCTCTCAAACCAAACTCTGAGATTTGATTTTTTATTTTCGCGATTTTTTCTGTCTTACCAAAGATTTTATTTTTAATTTACGAGATTTCCCCCTTCTCTATCCATTTGTCTTCTGCTTTCTCCCCTCTCTATTCATGTGTTTTGTTTGTTTTATTCTCACGGTCATAATCTTTTTCTCATCTCGTTGTAGGAAACAACAAACCGGACAAACGCCTCCCACCAAGGCTGTTCGCGACAGACCGGTTCCCTACCGGTCGGCTCAACATCTACTCCAAGCCAGACATTCTACCTTTCATACAACATGTCTTAAGGAACACGAAGGAGCTTCAGTACATCAAAAACTCTTGTTTCGGGAAGTTGTTTGAGCTCCCAGCACGTCAATGTCATGTCTCGTGTAAACTAATTCACGTCTTTCTCACCAAACAACTAATTTGCGAGGATAATAACACACTCTGGATAGTCTTCCGTAGCGATCCCATCCGGTTTGGGCTTCAAGAGTTTGGCACAATCACAGGGTTACCATGTGGAGAGTTCCCTACAGGCTATGACACCGAACTAGAAGTCTAGAGCAACAACATCAGAGATCCTGACTGGGTCAAGCTGTTCGGGAAGGAAAAAATTGTTACCATTGCTGATCTGCGCCACAAGCTCGAGACCGATGCACGAATGCCAGGGTGGAAGAAGCTGCAACTGGCTCTAATATTAATTGTTGACGGTGTTCTAATTGCTCATCAACAGAAGACACGCCCTACTTTGAAGTATGTCAAAATGGTCCAGAACATCGACGCTTTCTGCCAACACCCTTGGGGCAGGGAGTCTTTTCTGAAGACCATTACTTGCATGAAACCTCCCCAGGAATGCAAAGACCCAATCGGAGAGCTTGTCTGTCTATTGAGGCAGGATTCTTTCAGACTCAAGGGATTCCCCCTAGCATTACAACTTCTTGCATTTCAAGCTGTCCCACAACTTCAGACCATAATCCCTGCGCCTGTAGAAAATTTATCAATCAGTCAACTTGAAGAACCTCATATTCCTCTTCACTCAAACATTAACTACGTCGACATACTCCGCGTGGAAGCTGAGCATAATGTAAGAACCTCACTGTCTTTGTTTTTTAAGTTTAATTTGCTTGTCTATTAGAGCTAGGCTGATGATGGTTGAGATATGTGCATATAAGCTATGTTTGATAATTTTTGAGATTATGATTTATGCTGCTCATTTTTTTGCCATTTACAGCTTGCAGTAACATCACTGATACAAATACAAAGCCAAACACAATCGGGATGGGGAGTTTGGACTGACGTTGTTGCTGATGAGCGGGTAACTTACATGGAGAACCTCATAGCGAACCACTACCCCTTCAGGAAGCATCTTTGGCCTGGAGGAGACAGGTCTGGGCCCATTCTAATTTATGTGCCTCATGAGGAGCAACCAGCACCGAATAGGAATGCTCTCAAGCCCAGGAAAACCCTAAAGAAACCATCATCGTCCCGTAAGCAGAGGAGGATCAGCAACTACTTCCCCAGAACTGGTTCAACCAGCAACTCAAACGATCAGGTTCTTCAAATGTTGACTAAAGTTTCTACCCAAGTTTCCAAACTCCGAAAAGAGAACAAGGTGATGCGCCAACTGATCAAACGCAGAAAGTCTCGTACCCACAGCAAGCAATCTGCTTTCCACTCTGTCATTTGTTGTTCTAAGAAAGCTCATCTATCACACAGAGGATGTCAGACTGACCCAATGGTCCAAACTACAGATGTTCCACCTAACAAAACAGTACAATTTATTAATTTCCTTCAAATTCACAAAAAAATATTTTTTCTTTACTCGCCTCTGCCACCAATTACAGGGACCGACACCTATGGAGGAAGACCAGACTCAATGCAACTCCCCTGTCGTCAGTCAATATGCAGCTCAGCACTACGGCCAAAATACAAGCAACTCAGATCCGTTACACATCCCTGCACTACCCCAACACACATCCCCCGTCCACAACTCCCCTGAGAACACCTCTCCCGTTCACAAATCCCTTGAACACACACCCCCCATCCACAACTCCCCTAAGAACACCTCTCCCATTCACAAATCCCCTGAACACACACCCCCCGTCCACAGCTCCCCCGTCCACAACTCCCCTGAGAACACCTCGCCCGTCCACAGATCCCCTGAACACACACCCCCCGTCCACAGCTCCCCCGTCCCCAACTCTCCACAACACACATAGAATTA
>NW_013617466.1:49182-54438 GCF_000695525.1 Brassica oleracea var. oleracea | reverse complement strand
CCCCCCCCCTTGCACCACCTCCTTAACCAAGGTCTTGAAATCTTCGAGCCCTTCGGTCAAGAGCCCTCTTCACTGAATAATCCTCGATACGACACTTCAACGTGCAAAGATCCTCAGCAGCAACTAAACCCCATCACACCAGAGACCTCTCCAACTAAGAGCAGCAACTTTACTGAACATGCCGACTCTGTCAATGCCTTCGCTGCAACCGCTACATCTAAACGTACCTCCACCCCCATCTTAAATTTTGATCAAAGCCAGGTAGAAATTGATTGTAGATGTACTGTTAATCTATCATTCTTTCTTTCCAATCCTTACTGCCTTAACCTCTTTTGTAAAGGAGGAATGTGTTGATGTAAGTGACTCCTCCCCGGCGAGGCCCACTCCAAGGCATCAGCCATCAGATGAGGAATGCCACCTCGCAGCAGAACTCAGGAAATGCCCTTCTATACCAGCCCTTGCACTCTTGGTTCCACTCCCACAGACTCAGTGGGAGCTCTTCAAGTCGACTCTTAAGTCTAATATTCAAGTGTAAGGGTGTTTCTACCTTTATTCATGTCCAAACGACACATTTAAGCATTTACCGCCATCTTGACATTCAAGTTCTAACACTTGAACAGGTTTCACATCACGCCCTCTAAATTTGACTTTTCCAACAAATTCATTCTTGAAATAGCGGAGCCTCAAAAATGGGTCACCACATTTGTAAGTTCTTTTTTTGTGGTTTGTAGATTTTATGATCAATACTTGTCTTATCACGTAGTAACATAAGACGTTTCATCCTAATGCAGCATATGGAAATTTTTATGTACATGCTCGTTGGAAGGCACAAAGAAATGCTTCATCGAGAGGGTCTTGCGTTCACAACACCCCATCTAGTTTTTGGAATTCAGGAGTTATGGAAGAGGTTCAAATCATTGAGAAGGAAAGACCTATTCCAATGGGGCAAGCGTCTGGCTGACTTGGTGCTAAAGGCGGGGGAAAAGTGGATGGAGGATGTGACCAAGGTATACACTCCAATGATCTGGGCCGATAAACATTGGGTGGGGCTCGCTATTAACCTCGACATGGGCTACGTTGAGATTATGGGCCCACAACCTTCGTTGAACAAAGACAAGAAGGTGTTCACGTTTATGGAAGTGCTTCTCACTGCACTCCCCTACCTCGTGAAGAAGGTTTCCAAACCACAACAAACTCAGTTCCGTGGTCTCGAGCCTTTCTATTGGAAAAGGATGAAGGATATCTACATCAACGAACGCTCGGGTGATTGTGGACCTCTCAGCATCAAGTTCATGGATTTTCACGTTCACGGTGATCCAGCACCCCACATGTCTGGAATCACAGACATCGTAGTTGATTATCTACGCAAGCAGTATGCCATGGATGTCTACAAAACCATCGTCCTACCTGCTTATCACGCTCCAACATTTCCTTGATCATGAGTCCATTCCATCACCGCTCTAGTACTATTGTCTCTAAGCTTTTAATTGTGTCTTATGCTATGTAAACTCTGGTGACTGCAAAACCTTTTTTTTGTAGAGTCACTAGTTGGCTTCTTAATCGGCTTTCTCTAGGGTGATAATGTTTTCCAGACTTTTTGCCCAGTTTGTGTTGGATCTTTTTTAAGTTTCCTATTGTTGCTTCTGTTTAATTGGAACCAACATAGCTGTATAATGGTCCCTTAAATCACCTTATAATTGGATGTACATACTGACCGGTTAGATCAATCTAAACCACCATTACTTAACCTGTCTTCTATATATGTACCAAACGATAAGCTTAAGACGTATCTCTCAATTAGGGTTAAAACTCTGAAAACCATCTCCGCCTCTCTACTTTCTACATCCTCGTCGGAGTGAAGATGACCAGTTCGTCTTCTTCAAGCTCCAGATCCGCTGCCCGCAGGTCCGTTCACGGCGTCCCAAAAAAATTTTGGTGTGGGAAAGGACTCAGCATCTGGGCTTCCGAAACCAAGGAGAACCCATTCCAAAGATTTTACCGCTGCGAAATCGCCCTACAGGTCCTCCTTTCACCCCAGTTATCTATTATTCGAATATCACTGCTTTAAGTCGTAACTTTTTCTTCTGTTCTGCCCTTAAAACATAGGAAATCTGAGTCCCACCTCTTTAAGTGGGAAGACGAAGCAATACTAGATGAAGTTAGTATGGTGGAGGCCAAAGTCTTGGATCTCGTCCACGACTTTCAGTCCCTCTCGAAGAGCGTAACTGAACAGATTGACTCACACAAGACTTGGCTACAGGAGCTTGAGGTTGAGATGATGTCTAAGCTCAATGAACACATGTCGAAGGTGGCCCAATCTATGGATGAAGCAACTCGACAGTTCAAAGAAGACATGGATGCTACTCTCAATTCAAACATGAACACAACACTTCTCAGCAACAATGGACCGGTTCATAACTTCGCAGCTGCTGTTGGCATTGTGTTAGCTATCGCATGCCTCTATTGGAAGCTCCTCTGAACATTATAAATAAGTTATCGATGCTTGCTTCTCGTTTTAGTTCTTCTTCGTCGCTACTCTAAGTTTTTATGTCAATCTATGAATCCTAGTTCAACCAACTATCTCATCTTATAATCTAATCTGATTTACAACTCTTTACATATATAATTAGCACAGATGATCTCAAAGTGTTTTTTGTGATGGAGGGGATTTACTATGTGTTTGCCTTACTTTAGGTTCGTTGTACATGTGTTCCATGTATATATCCACATCCACACCTCTATTTATGTGTGCGTATAACAACGCCCACATGCATTACACACTACCTAATCCGACAATCAAAAGTGATAACAAAAATCAACAACAACTCAACATCCTTAAGTTTTGGAAACACAATTATCCCAACTTAGTAACAATACACTTAAATCTTGATAAGCAAATGATTTAGTCTCAAAATACTCCGAAAAGCAATACTGATCCCAAATAAACGACTTAAACATGATAAGTTCGTTTTTTCTAAAAAAAAATTCTCTCCTCCGATGGGGTCCTATCCCACTTATGTTTCCTGCAAAAAAATCTCACTCTCCTCTCTATATGGATTCATTGCAACGGCTCCTGTTGTGCCCTACACCACGACATCTTCCACACCTATTAGGAATCAGCTTTGTCTTCTTAGACACCTGAAACAAATTTACCAATTTTAATGATTCTCATTGGCCACACATTATGTTCACGAGGTAAAGACATAACTATGCATGTACGTACCGGGAATTCACCAGTAGAGGGGATCCTGTTCTTCCTACGAAGCCCTGCTGGCCTCGACGTCAAGGGCGGCATCAACACCATTTCCTTAACGTGTTCAGGAACATCCACATCTCTTGGATCTCCCTCTGGATTAATTATACCAGCATATGTCTCCCTCCAAGTCGTTGTCTTGTACCAGTGACCCACCAATGTTTCATATGTCACTCCCAAACTGTCAGCAGCAATCATTGCATGACCATAGGGAATTTGCAGCTTATCAAAATACTTGCAATCACATTTCTTTTCAGCAAGCATCACACGCTCCTTTCTTCCAAACTTTCCCACAATTTCACAAGTCCAATTAGAGACCGAGTTCACTTTGCTACCCTTCATTGTTGCCATACTTTTCGTCATCTCTTTATCAACCTCCACACTAACAATCCCCCTATGCTTCTCTGCTTTCTTTCTCCTAGCAGCAAACCACCTTGTCATCTTCCTCTGAATGAATATTATCAATTCCATTATCGGAGACGTCCTCCCTTCCACCAAAGCGTTGTTAAGCTGCTCAGCTATATTGCTAATCATTATATTATAGCGCTCGCCAGGAAAGTTCGCTCTAGACCAATGAGCAGAACCGATCTTCCCCAAATAAATGCCGCATGCATTGTTCGTTGCTCTCACCTTACTGAACAGATCTCTGTAATCCCGTTGTCTGTATGCAGTTGCAGCATCAGTCACCATCTTGGCCAAGTGCTTGCTAGAGTAGCGTGAGTTGACGTTCCTTGCCAAATGGACAATGCAGGCCCCATGTTGAGCAGATGGATATACACGTTTCACAGCATTAGAGATTGATGTAGCACGATCAGATATAATAGCCAGACTTGGGGAATCAGCTAATATACACTCAACCTTCTGGAGGAACCAAGTCCACGCATCAGTGTCTTCACTGTCCACAACAGCAAAAGCTAGAGGAAATATCTGGAAATTTGCATCCTGCCCACTAGCAGTCAATAGCACCCCCTTGTACTTGCCTCCTAGGTGTGTACCATCTATCACCAGCACACGACGTAGCTTCTTAAACCCATCTATGGACGCCCCAAAGGAAAGGAACATATAAAGAAACCGCTCATCTCCATCCTCATTTATCTCAGTTTCCAAATCAGCAACAGTTCCAGGATTGGCAAGTTTTAACATGTGTAAATACTCGGGCAGCTTCAAGTACAACTCTTCCTCTGATCCACGAATGTCAATGATAGCTTTTTCTTTTGCCCGATAGCACTTCATGTAAGATGCTGTCACTCGGAGATCCTCCGGCACTAGCCTCTGCAACTCAGACGCCACTGGTCCTTTACCGGGTTGCCCAAACTTACTTTTGTAAACCGCTGCAATCACCTTAGATGTAGCTTTGCTCTTATACCCCTGCCTTGACTCGATGGGGCAACGATGATCTAGTTGAGCTTTCCTTATCTCATAATACCCACATCCTCTAATCTCGTGAGCTGTAACCCTCCAATCACAGTGTTCATCGGGACACTCAACAACAAAGGAATCAACTTTGGTTCTTGTCTGCTTGAAATGGAATTGATTCTTAATAGCATATATTGCCAAAGATATCTGACAATCTTCCTTGTTACCAAAGACCTTCCCAACATAGATCCTCCCATCCCTGTCATCCAAATCCATGTTCGGGATCTCTGCTGCAGCGTAGCTAGTATCATCAAACAGTGGAGGGATATCAAACTCCTCATCATCAACTTCATCTAATTTTCTTGTGGACACCCTACACGGCCTGTCCACACTAACATGGGCATCCACGCCATAGAGCCACGGGTTTTGCTTACGAAAGTCTTCATCTTTCGGGAGTTTGACGCCACTGCTACTACCACCCAACTCAACAACATGGTCAAAAGCATCATTAGTGGTGAAAGTGTAACGGCGAGGTCCACTATTTGTTGTCAAACCATCAACAATTTCGTCCTCATTGTAGATGACATTAACAGCATTGGAGCCTTTATAGTCACTGCTTAGTAATGGGTTCCAGAAATCTTTGTCAT
>NW_013617466.1:22657-48975 GCF_000695525.1 Brassica oleracea var. oleracea | reverse complement strand
GTTTCTGCTCAAACCTCACAAACAGATTCATAGCCCCCTTCACCCTAAAGTGCTGCACAAAATAGTTTATAGCTCCATCACTTGTAAGCTGGACAGGAGGTGTTCGAATCCCCGTTGCTAGCTCCAAGCTACTCGGCGGCCAGTAACTGAGAACAAGTTTCCACAGCTTCTCTTCTTTACCAAACTCCCTCAATACACTCACTTGAAGTTCTGTCATTGTAATACCTTTTGAAACAGGAACAAGCCGCGCCATTTGCCGTTTGTCAACCACAAAATCCCACTTGCTTCCATGTCCACACACCCAGTCGCCGCACATCACCAAGCACTGCTCCTCCATAGCGCCTGAAAAACTCAAAAAGGCATAACAGAATACGAAATACGAGTGAGGATTTAGCTTCTTTTTCCTTCATTATGCTGAAAGGAAACAAAAGAAAAATAACCTAGTTTGCTACCTCTTGCACAAACACAGAAGATAGTGTCTGTTTCTTGTTCTTAAACGTCGAGCACCAATGTGCATTTAACTCACGTCATTTTCACACCCAACGCTCACACAACTTTCAAAACTCACCCTTGGATTTAAAAGTTCTTTTTCCAATCCAACGGTGTAAAAATAAAGTACACACACGATCCTTGGAGTGTACAAACCGGCCAGACAGCTAGCAAACCGGTTTCCTAACCAGACAACAACTTCCCTAAAGCAACTATGGGGGCAGAAATGTCCAATTTCCTACTTGATCCAAGATAATGTACCTTACAAGCTCATTGTTTCTCGATATGCAAACCAAAGACATAATGTGTCCCTTCTGGTAATCAACTCATTCATTTCTCGCACTGTATCCCCTATATATTATTTGTGAAACATTACAACTTCTTTTTGTAACACGGCCTGTCCACACTAACATGGGCATCCACGCCATAGAGCCACGGGTTTTGCTTACGAAAGTCTTCATCTTTCGGGAGGTTGACGCCACTGCTACTACCACCCAACTCAACAACATGGTCAAAAGCATCATTAGTGGTGAAAGTGTAACGGCGAGGTCCACTATTTGTTGTCAAACCATCAACAATCTCATCCTCATTGTAGATGACATTAACAGCATTGGAGCCTTTATAGTCACTGCTTAGTAATGGGTTCCAGAAATCTTTGTCATACCCTCGAGGGCGAACGTCTAGCTCGTTCACTTCTTCTCCTCTTACAGTTTCGTCCTCCCCACCACTACTACCGCTAAAAGCATCTCCTTCGACATACTTGCTACCGCTTTTGCTTTTCTCCCCACCACCACTAGCCCCAAAATTGTCACCTTTCCCACACTTGCTTTCGCTTTCAATCTCTGCCTCAACTCTCTCCACCTCGCTCATAAACTCCACATCAACAAAGTCAAAAGCTTTTGCCTTCGAACCATCCGTTATAACATATCCCCCGTTGGAGATACCATACCCTATTTTTGATGAACGCTTAGATCCAAAGGCAACCGGCGTAACGAAACCCATTCAAGAGTCGTCAACATTCTCACTCCCATCACAGGTTGTAAGTTTCTGCTCAAACCTCACAAACAGATACATAGCCCCCTTCACCCTAAAGTGCTGCACAAAATACTTTATAGCTCCATCACTTGTAAGCTGGACAGGAGGTGTTCGAATCCCCGTTGCTAGCTCCAAGCTACTCGGCGGCCAGTGACTGAGAACAGGTTTCCACAGCTTCTCTTCTTTACCAAACTCCCTCAATACACTCACTTGAAGTTCTTTCATTGTAATACCTTCTGAAACAGGAACAAGCCGCGCCATTTGCCATTTGTCAACCACAAAATCCCACTTGCTTCCATGTCCACACACCCAGTCGCCGCACATCACCAAGCACTGCTCCTCCATAGCGCCTGAAAAACTCAAAAAGACATAACAAAATACGAAATACGAGTGAGGATTTAGCTTCTTTTGCCTTCATTATGCTGAAAGGAAACAAAAAATAAATAACCTAGTTTGCTCCCTCTTGCGCAAACACAGAAGATAGTGTCTGTTTCTTGTTCTTAAACGTCGAGCACCAACGTGCATTTAACTCACGTCATTTTCACACCCAACGCTCACACAACTTTCAAAACTCACCCTTGGATTTAAAAGTTCTTTTTCCAATCCAACGGTGTAAAAATAAAGTACACACACGATCCTTGGAGTGTACAAACCGGCCAGACAGCTAGCAAACCGGTTTCCTAACCAGACAACAACTTCCCTAAAGCAACTATGGGGGCAGAAATGTCCAATTTCCTACTTGATCCAAGATAATGTACCTTACAAGCTCATTGTTTCTCGATATGCAAACCAAAGACATAATGTGTCCCTTCTGGTAATCAACTCTAGTTATAATTAGATACATAATTTGTAAACTTTTATGTAATATTATATTTTATCTAATAATACTCCACACAATATTTTGACTATTATATATATTTCTTAAGAAAATCTATGTTTTTCCTAAATATATATATATATATATATATATATATATAAGTGATGCCATTTTTTATGAAATGTTAAAATCCTTTTTTCAAATATAATATTAAAATCGAATCAATTTTCATAATATCGAGACACTACATATGCATTGTACATTACTATGTTGTTTGGTTACATTATCTATTCATTATGTTATTTAGTTTTAGATAAACTATCTGGTCTCAATTTTTTTAGTGTATAGGCGGATCAAATTTTGAATTCACTTATTTAGATCGGATTTTTTTTTAAAAGGAAAACAAGAGGCATGAAAAATATTAATTTATAGATTGCCAACGTTATAACTATTGTAATAGATGTTCTTAATAAAAAAAGAGAAGTTTGAATAGTAACTTTATGACACAGTGTATATGTTTGACAATATTGAGTAGTAGTCACAAAAAGTCGCTAATTGACGACTATTTTCCGACTATATATGCCAAGCACATTAAATAGTTGCAAATCGGTCGCTAATTAGCCTCCAGAACTCAAATTCTAAAACTTAAAATATAAATTTTTAATATTTTAAAACTTAAAATATAAAATTTTATCATCAAATCTTGAATTTAACCTCAAATCTTAAATTTAAACCTAAACATTAATCATTTTTAATAATCAATCTCAAATGTTAAATATATAACTCAAATACTATACACCAAACCCTACATATACTCCAAGTCACAAATCTAAAATTTCAAATTTAAATTCAAATCCAATTTCTTATAATTACTATCACTTAACCTTAATCATCTCTTTTTTCTCTAACATTGATTCCATATTTCCTCAATTTCTTATCATAAGCTATAAATTCAACATTTAAAACAATCTGATAAAACTAATTATAAACTAAATTTGTTAAAATAATCTAATAAATAAAAAAAATTAGAACAACAAAAAGGGAAAAAAGAGAAAAAAAAACAATTTTTAGTAGAAGTAAGTCACAAGTGCACGGTCAAAGAAAACAAAACAAAAAGCTTAATCCAAGTCATAGTGCGGATATTGATCTAGTTATTTACTACTCCCTCCGTTCCTAAAAGATCCATGTTATAGTTTTTTCACGCTTATTAAGAAAACATTTAAAATTGTATTTTCCAATACATTGTTTTCCTTAATTAGCTATTTTCAATAACTTTTAACCAATGAAATTTTATTAAACACAATTATATTTTTTGAAAAGTACAATTTTTCATTAATTAATGTCTTGAAAATGTAAAAAATGTATCTTTTTAAAACAAATTTTTTTTCTAAAAAATAGATCTATAAGGAACAGAGGGAGTATTAGTGAACACAACTAAAATTAAAGTACAGTAGTTGGGTTATATCGACGTCTAGTAACAAGTGAAATAAGCACGGACCATGGCGCTATCCCAAGTGTCACCTTCACTTTGCATTGACGGCGGAGTTTTTTTCGGTAAATGTAAATAAGTACTTATAGAGTTTTTAATTGCTCGGCGGTAACAGTGGTGAAGTACGTATAGATGTTATTGGCAGACATGAACACCAATTGACAATTGTGTATTATGTCGAGTCAATAGATATTAATTCACGTTATATTTTTGGAAACATTAGAAGAAAATTGATTATCAATTCTGGTAATTAATGAACATATCATTTTATAACAACTTCGGGAGACTGTTATCATTATTTATATATACATATGTATTATCATAGACCCAAAATATAACTTATATGACACAATTTACGCATGTGGTATGCTGAGTTATAGCGGAATGAAGGATCGAATGAGATACGAGAGAAAAAACAATATCGTAGGGTTTTCATTTATTTATAACAATACATAAAAAAAAAAAAAAAATAATAATAATACATATATGGAGATGAAATCAGTTAAACAGTATCAAAAGAGAAAATTTAGAGCGAAACTAAAAGAATCTAAATCTCGTGCTCTCGGCGACAGCATCCGCTGATCTCCACTATCGACATCTTTCTTACATATGAGTACTCTCCTTTGTCCATTATGTATCTTGTATGTATAGGAAAAGTTGCAACTGCTCAACTCGGCTCATTTTTTTTAACTAACTGGGGTCATTTTTTTCATACTTTTGAGTTTTTTTTTCTTTACCTTTTCTCACAACCAGAGGAGCGAAGCCTGCTAAAGTACATGTAGCGTTCCCCGAACCCACTTTTTAGCGACATGATAGCATGAACTCTTCCCCAATGTAAACATTTTAAGGTCTCCCGGTTTGATTAATCTTCCGATCAAAAACTTTATTTCTGAAAAAGATTTAGTCCTATACCTTTCAATGAAAAATTCCTGTTCTTTCAGTCGAGTTTGTGTTCACAACCTAAAATCTAGACAGAATTTAAAATGTTAAGAAAATCACCAAGCAGAGTATAGATTAACGCGTGACTAACAGACTGACTATTACATTTAACATTACATAATTCGTGGACAGCTCCGTGGAGTCAAGTTGCAAATGATGATAGTGAGTCTATTGTACGAGAGGCAGATCCAGAATGTATTAAAAGTCTTGAGGATAAGAAATATGATCAAACCTTTTGTACCATAAGAACAAAAAAAAAAAGATGGTAACGACACTCAAGATTGGGTAACATATATATATGGTGTCAACAAGTTGCATTTCTCATAGACCAACCGTGTGCAACAAGCGATTTCGAATGTCTATCGGAGAAATATATATGATTATACAAAATATCTAGAATATGCATATGAAACAAAAGGAGATTAAAGAGGCTATAGAAGTAGGAAATTAAAAACCTAAATGTGAAATTCATTTCCTCGACATAAGGAATTATTAATATGGCATACTTTTTGTGATTACTAGAAATATTCTTTTTATTAGAAAAATGTATCAAAATAAATCAACAAATAACATACGATATTCAGACCAGGACCAGATAATGTTCTGCTCACTGCTCGGTCCAACTCTCAAAACAATCTCTAAGGTTATGAGATCCAATAACCGATTTGGTTTAGTCTTTGTTATCCGGTTTGGAATAATAACCAAAATCATCAAATATATCACGATGATTTTTTAAATGGTAGTTTAGCTATCTCGACGAGGATTCGGTTCAAGGACTGAGGCCGAGAAAAGAACGGTGCATGATCGGCTCCTTTGAGCTGAAAAACTTGTTCAGGTGGGTTCAATTTTATCATCACGTCCTGAAGAGGAACCGGTATGGCACAATCCTCCATAGTTTTTATGTAGAACCGTCGAATAGAGCCGTAGTTTTTCTCCGACACGTGAAGTTTTTCAACAATTGGCGCGAACGGAAACGGTCTCATGGATACCGATGACAATGCGAGGTCCTATACAAAAAATCCAAGTAAATTCAGTAATCAAACCGGACTGTAACGGCTCGGTTTAGATTTACCTTTGGTGGGCTCTTATCAAAGATAAAATCTCTAAGCAAAGATCTGTCGTAGTCAACGGCAGTTGGAGGGTTCTTTTTGCCGTTGGCGTACAGAAATATATGAGCTTGTTGCATCAGATCATTTGATCCCAGCTGAAAAAGAATTAATTGAACCAATGAGCGCAATTAAAAAAGCATATTAGAAGCAATGAATTTTTCATTCACCAAAAGATTTGAATTGTCGGTTTGTAAAATCATCAATGTAATATCTTGGACGTGTATATTCATTAAAAGTTTGAATTGTCTTGATTAGTAAAATCATCAATGTAATATATTTTTATAATTTGTAATAAAATAATAAATTAATGTAACGAGCAGAAGATCTAATAAAATGAAAAAGGTACCGGTTGATTAAAGAGATCGAGAGTGCTTTGACCATTGGCCAACATAACAGCAGAGATAAAAACAGCTTTGGAGATTTTAGTAGGAAACATTTCCATCGCATAAGACATACAAGCCCCTCCAAAATCATGCCCCACCAAAATTACCTGTAATTAATTATGGTCTTAAAACATTATAAATTGTCTTAATTTCATCACAAATGTTCAAAGACTAAGTCGAACCTTCTCGTTGGGTTTGAGGGATTCCAGAAAGTGGAGGAGAGGCTTGGAGTAATGATCGAGGCTTGTGATGGTATTGGTGTCAGTAGAGCTAATACCTGAACCGGTCAAGTCAACAGCATCTACTTGGAAACCATGTTTCTCTAAGAGAGTTATGGTTCTGTACCAACACCAAGCCCCAAATCCTCCACCATGAACTAGCACACACCTCTTCGTCTCTGAAACTTCCACCTTCTTCAGCTCCTGTTACAGATACACACATATCGCTCACAATGTCACAAGACATAGATAAGCTACTATTGTTCAAATGCCATTTTGTGTGTTTGCATCTTATTTTCTTAAATGATAAATAATGTTTACGACAATGTAAAATATAAAAAAAAAAACAAATGTAAAATTTAAACCTAAAAGAAGAAACTTTTTTCTCAATTTGTTTGCAATTTTGTATAATTACAGAATGATTTCATTTAAAATGCTAAAAGTAGTGGCTTATTCTAATTAAAAAATACGAATATCTATGATAATTTTCAATGTAACGAATAAGCTTATGCGTAAACGCAAAACGCAAACACATATACCTCAAAATAAGCATATATTCACTAGTTTTCTATTAAATAAAAGGCTTGCCTTGTCTGGGACCTGGTTAGGCTTGATCACTGGATTGACACTAGACTTTCGCCTAGAGCTAGAGGTTCTTACGAATCCACAAGTCGATTTCTTGGGACTCTGGACGGCTGAGACAGGTCCTGAACCGCCGCTTGAGCTGGTGGACTGTCTGAAATTAGGAGGAACAACATAGTTGCTGTTACGAGGGGTTTGGTTGAAGAGGAGATTAGTGGCTGCCAAAGTTTCCTCCTGAATAATATGAGAGTTTTTATCGTGTCCATGGTGATCTTGATGATGTCTCTCTCTTATCTTCTTTTTTGGTTTGTTTACACCTTTCTTGGAAGATGAAGTGGAGGATGAGCCAGAGCAGGAGAGCGATAGGCGACGCATGTATTTTCTGGTTTTACTTCCTCCTTTGCCACGGCCGGCCGAGGATTTTGTGGGACGTCGTTCTTCCTCGTGCGAGATGCATGTGAACGAGTTCCCCATTTTTTTCTAAATTTTCTGTGTTAGTTTCTCCTCAAAAGGACAAAAGAATGTTTATAGATGCATCACCACATGTTCTAATGTTTGTTCGTGCTTGCCTCTGTTGGAGAAATGTAACAGTTGAGACCTTCACGTCGTGAAAAAGGTCTTTGCATTAGACTTTGAGGTTGCTGGGTACTCAAACTATTAAATATTTGACTAATTTGACCTGGTATTAAGGAAACATTCTGAGAATAGTTGTTCTCAAAAGCTATGTTATTTTTATTTTTGACATAAAATAAAATAATAACTTTTTGTGTGTTTATGTTGATTCATTATAACATTACGAATTATGATCAATATTAATTAGACGATTTTATAACCCATAATTATATGTCTTATCTAAAAACATTTATAAAATTTTAATTAAACCACTTGATATAACTTAATTATGAACAATTTATGTAAACAAATTTGGTGGCCAAGATGGAGACATATATAATGGAGAAACATGGAGGGCACACCCTTCGAGCACTATTTATTACTCCTTCCGATTCGAATTAGATGTCGTTTTAGAGTAAAATTTTTGTTTCAAAATTAGTGTCGTTTTATGATTTCAATGCAAAATTTATTTACTTTTTATTCTAATATATTTTTCTATTGGTTGAAATTTAGTTAGGTGTATTGATAATGATGTTTTTATCTAGTAAATAGATAAACTTAAATGTTTTATTAATCTGTATGTCGAAGTCTACAACGACAAGTAAAATGAAACGGAGGGAGTATAAGGTAAACACATTGGTGTATTGATTGTTATTCACCTTCATGACCTGGCTTTACATCTTCAGCATTTCTAAAATTGTTTTTAATTTCAGAGAAGAGTTTTCGTTTCTTCGCAGTCATTGGCCTAGACTCATTTCCACCTATACACCATATGTTTCTATTTTCTAATAGAACTAACTTCAGGAATGGTTGTCCCAACGATGAAACCATTACATGCAGGGAATAAGATTCATTCTTATATTAGACAATGGACAGATACAGTCATGCAAAACATTGTGTGGTTGAAGGCAAATGGTGATATTGATAGAATTAACTTTCTACCTTGACTATAACAAGAGGTAATCATTGCTTCCTTGTATTCGGAGTGGTCCTCTTCTTGCTTTAAGTTTCCTTCTGCTGCACAGAGTTCCTCAGATTCTTGGGTTAAATCCTGCAAGTTGGACTGGTTCAGTGTGGTATTCATGACATAGACTTCTTGACACATCCGATTATACTCAAATGAGGGCTGGTCGATTTTTTTCTGTCACCTAGATTTGTCTCCTCCGTTTTGTTCGACGATATTGTTGCATGTGCGCGAAGCTCTTCCCGTAATCCGAATTTTAAAACAATTTGGTTTTTATGTATTTCATATTTAGCGGTTTAGCTATATAAACGTCTTAAGAGTGATCTGTGAGACACAACATACATTTTTATTTTCATTAATTGAATTTCAGAGATTTTAGTCTTTTAATGGTTCAAAAATTTAAGAATCTGTTTGGTGAATGAAACGGTTGAGACTTGAGACCTTCACATCGTGAAAAGGGACTATGCGTAAGGTTTTGAGGTTGCAAAGTACTCAAAAGCATTAATTGGTATTTTTCTTATATAACTTTATTATGAATAACAAGCAAATTTGGCTTCAAAAACATATAATGGAGAAACATGAATAGAATCACTAATCTACACCAGAGAAAGAACACTGGTTGTGTTTAAACAAGATGCGTTAAAGTCACTCATCTGTTTTGTAATGATGAGAGCCGACTCAGCCAACCATAAGGGATCAATTCTTGTCAGGTTGTTGATGTACTTCTGGCTGGTTTGCATAAGCTCGTCGAAGATAACACACTCAGGTTTGGAACGGAATAAAACAGAACTTGGGTGGATGTGCACAATCTCACCACTTTCCAAAGCCCTGTATGTACCATCCATCTGTCTCTGTGCTGCTTTAAGGAAAAACGACGCAGCAAGACATTTACGGTACTCAAGCATGTCATCTCCGCAAGAAGACACATTAAACCCCATCTGTTCAACGTTTCCACGAATTTGTCTGCAACAAGAAGCATATTCAAAATTGATCAAAAGACAGAACCACAATCATGTGCAAAAAGAATTTCAAAAAGAAGACAAGACAAACCTATAAATGTCACGAGCATGTTTCAAGGAACGACTATTCACGAAGTTGTCCTTACACCACTTTCTCATATTTTTCTCAGCTTTGGCTTCACTGTTTTCCGCCTTTCTCTCCTCCAAGAACTCATCCAACTCTCGATAGACACTGAGATAAGTTAGATGATCCCCTTCAACGCTAACAAAGTGGTTTCTTGAAGTTCTTGCCTGACCAAACAAAGATTAAAAAAAAGCAGCTGCTTTAATGAACTGTATATATAAAGAAAAAAATGACAATCTCTCACCTCTTCTCTCTTCTCACGACGATCATATATAATATATGGATTCCACAGAAAGCATTGCGACAGTGATTAACATTTCCTCAAGACAGTTGAACTGATTAGCTAAAATCAGAGCTCTGGAGTAAACAGGCTTTAGTGGGAGCCGTGCCATTTGTTCCCCAGCGGGTTTTGCTAGTTTGCAATCGTCAGTCAAGGCACCAAGCAAGTGCAACTCCGCCAATGCTTTTACAATGGCGCTCCTGTTCTTTTTCAACAAAGCAATAAAAGAATAGATACTTCAGCCATGTGTCAAGACTACAAATCAATTCATTTGAAAGTAACAAAGATAACAACAACAACAACAACAGGAAGTACCTTGAAGGTTTATCAATAAAATCAAATCCAACAATATCATCAATCCCCAGAGCCTTGAGCTGCAAAATAACATTAGAGAGATTGCATCTCTTGATCTCTGGTTTGGTTGAATCCTCCAGTTTCCAAAAATCTCTCTCAGGATAAAGATGGAAACTTTTCCCATAACCCTCACGTCCTGCGCGCCCACTAAAATATAATCCAAAAGAAAAAAAAAACATATAAACCCATGCACATTGAATGTAAAACATAAATGGATACAGAACATGGTACCTTCTTTGAATGGCCTGTGCTTTTGATACTGGAACAACATCAAGCGTCTCCATTCCTTTGTTCGGATCATAGGTTCGTGCCTTAACAACCCCAGAGTCTACCACATATCTTATTCCAGGAATTGTAATCGATGTCTCCGCTATATTTGTGGCCAAAACCACCTACAAATTTTACAAAACTGGATTAGTATCATCAAATGTCCCAACCAAAAAAATGTTACTCAACTTTACTAACCTTACGGGAACCAATAGGCGCAGGGGCGAAAACTCTCATCTGCTGCTCTGACGGAAGAGCAGAGAATATAGCAAGTGGAAGCAGCTTCCTCTCGTCTTCAGGTAAATGCTGAAGTTTTTCTTGGACTAGTCTCTCAACAGATTCAATCTCCTCTTGTCCAGTGAGGAAAACAAGTATATCACCTTCCTCCTCCTCTGAATGAATCTTTAAAAATAAAAAATAACAAATGTAAAAAATTAGATTTACTTATTCCCTATAAGATGATAAGGTAACAAGATCAATTAACCTGAAATATAGTATTCAAAGCTGCATCTACATAATCAGTCTCGGGATGAACAGTGTAAAAAATGTCCACATCAAACTGTCTCCCTTCCACATGAAAATCTTTGGCACCGCCGTAGTAGTCACAGAAAACACGTGCGTCTAAACTCGCGGACATGATTATCAGCTTTAACGGAGATACTTTTCTGCCTTGACACCCTCTCAACACACCACCACCAATCTCACTTCTCTCCCGTTGCACCTTTTTAAGCAAGGCCAGGAGAACATCCGTGTGGACAGTCCTCTCATGAGCTTCATCGATAATAATGACTGAATATCTAGAAAGAAGCCGATCCACCAAGGCCTCTCTGCCAAAAAAAAAAAAATTTGATGAGAAGAGACCAAGGCCTCACAGCATAAAGTTTTCTAACTTGTGGTTTTTTAGTTTTACCTCAGCAAGAAACCATCAGTCATGTATTTTAACCTCGTGGAGCTGGAAGTAGTATCATCAAACCTAACGGCGTAGCCAACCTTTTGTCCTAACGGAACATCACACTCCTCAGCTACCCTTTTGGCAATGGTCAAGGCAGCGATACGCCTCGGCTGTGTTATCCCTACCATCTTTCCTTCCCGACAGAAACCAGCATTGAACAGGAACTGAGGCAGCTCTGTCAAAAACAAAAAAAAAACATATGATCAAGTCCAAACAACTTGGATTAGAAAGTAATTGAGAGTTAACAACTTACGAGTAGTCTTCCCACTACCGGTTTCACCAACAATAATCAGAATATCATTCTTTTGAACCGCCTTAATAAGATGTTCCTCCTCTGTTAATTAAAAAAAAAATACAATCAGTTAGTCTCTCCACGGACATGAGACAAGTGTGAATTAGGGTAAGTGAAATAAAACTTGCACCTGAAGCTATAGGAAGAGACTTTCTATGTTCTGCTATCTTCTGCCTCTTGCTGTGTGATAAGTTCAGAGTGAAAATCGTTACTTTTTGTTCTGGGGATCATTGTAAATTACTCTAGAGAGTAGAGTAGATACTAACCTTGAGCGAGAAGCAACGGGTGATTTAGGGTTTCGTTTTCTGTTTAGCACAGAGCTCTTGAGTTCTCCTTGCGCCATTGATCAGACAATTTTCACCTAGATTTGACAGAGTTCGTTTGGTTCGAGTTTCGATTTGGGACAGAACAGGAAACGGTAAGGCTTGTGTTTTGTGTTCTTCTACTGTGAACGGAAATTAGGTTTTTGCTAGGTTTGTGGAAAATACCGGACGGTTGAACCGGCTAACTAACTTTTATTTTCTTTTCTCTATTTGATAGTCGACCTCAATTTTGAACCTTAAAGAGGTAGAGTCAAACCAATCCGGTTTTAAAGTTAATTCCTTATATTTTTTTTTGATGAAATGTTAAATTTATTGATCATTTTAAAAAGAATATATGTACAGCTATATTGAATTCAAAAGAGTAAACTTAGGAAGGAAACTGAAATATGAAACTAGAACCTTTAAAAAGGAACTTGAAACTACGCAGACTAAGTTGTAGTGTCGTGTGCTTCAAACCATCGAATCATCAAGCCCCGCAATCGCAGGTTGCAGGCATACTTGAGGGAAGTGATACGATTCCTTACGGTTTTGTCGATCAAGTTAGCTAGCTGATCCACAGACTTGTAGCTGGTGTTGTGCTTTCTTTCATTACGCTCACGCCAGATTAAAAGAGAAGTATTGTAATAAACGTATTCACACTATAATAGATACGTAGCATCTTCACAATTATTTGATAATAAGTATGCTAACGCATTCACACTATATACATAAATGTGTTCACACTATGTACTTTGCATTTTTTTTTAATATAAAACTCACATACATGGTTCAAATAAAATTTTGAATTTTTCAGTTCGAATAAAAATAGATAACGAATCAAAAATCAAACTATATATATATATATATATATATATATATTATTTTTATTGTTTACGGATAAAGTTGAGCAAAATATTCATAAATTTTGATTCGATTCGTTATCCGTTTTGATTTGAACCAAAAAATCTGGATATCCGTAACTCTACGAAACAAATCAAATAATAAAATACAATATCAAAAAAAGAAGCAAATCATAAATACCAATATTTTTAGGAACATATATCTAATTCGATCTGTTATATGGATATATATATACATATATGTAAAGAATTATATATATACATTATATATATATTATACTTTATATCAGTTTTACAATATTTTTATGAATTAAATTTATTATATTAGGTACTAGAATTTAAAATTTTAAATAATTTTTTATTTTTGTAATAAAATGTTATTATTAAAATTTTCAATTATTTTTAGAATTATATTTTATTTACAGATCAAATCGTTCTTTAAAATTCTAAAAAATTTCGCATATCCGAGTCACCGAATATCTAGGTGGCTAAAGATTGAATCGACACGAATGCTTCCAAATACCCAAATATTTAATCTGTGTCCACCCCTATCTACGGATATAATTTTATTTTCTTTATATGAAAAAATGACTATTGTCAAAGCCTTTTTTATTTTAAATTAATTTTGATTTTATCTTTCATATATTATTTTGAACAAAAATGTCATTTAATATTCATTAACAATATCTTTATATATTTGTCAACTATTTTTATATTCTTTTTTACATACATATACATGTTCACCTTGATGTGAGCACCTTGTAACTAAGTATTTACCACAACTCAAGTATCTAATTTTTTGAAAGTTGAAATATTTTTTCTTAATGCTTCTTTTACTACCGACAAAATTGTATTGAAATGATTTGTCTTAATAAACTTTTTTTTTCTTAAACTATTATCTGTTTAGTAATCTTCTTTAGTTGACCGTTAATTTTTTTTTTTTTTTGCTAGTTGTGCATATTTGAAAATTTCTCTAGAATTAGTCTAACGTATAGTAGTATACGATTGCTTTTGTAATGAAGGTATTTTTTTTTTTTGGTAAAATGTTAAGTTTACCATTTTCTGAAAGAAGATTACAATGCTGTTTTTAAACAACTTATTACAAGAAAAGAAGCACAAACAGAGGAACATGAAATGAAAACAGCCTAATAAAAGTAGTAGAATAAAAGAGAACTAAGGCGGAAACAAGGAGCGGGAGGATAGGTAGAGCTGCAGGTAAGAGACTGAGCCGTCCCGAGGTGGTGGAAGAGATTCGACCGCGTTGATGACTGCAGCTACAGAGGAGGATGATTGCCTGAAGATACGATGGTTTCTTTCTCTCCACAGCATATAAACAATGGACTGCATCAAGAGTTTCACCACAGTTGCTGCACCAAGGCATGAAACTATGTGAGACCGGCCTATGATAGTCAAAACTGAAGCAAGGGAAGCAGGAGGAGCTGAGGACATCCATCCGAATGAGACCAAACTTCTGTAGACAAAGGGCAGGTGAAGAACAGGTGAGAATGAGATTCTTGACCCGAGGAGCATAAGGGACAGGACGCTGGAACTGTCATTCCCCATGAGATAAGTCTCTCTTGTAGGCAACCTTGCCAACATTGTCATCCAAGATACAAAGGAAAACCGAGGGATCCCTTCTTTAAACCAGATAAGATTTGACCATGAAACGGTAGGAGATCTCTGCCTCAAGATATTCAAGATATTTGACCATGAAGGTTAATTATTATAGTCAAAGTATACTAAAACGTTTATCATATGTAATGCTTTTGTGTTCAAAAGATTCTTGAATTGGTTTAATAAAAATATTTGAGTTTTAATCATTGAACTTCATTACGAAACAAACCATATATGGTGAATTAACCATTTCAAGAAAGCCAACAAGATTGTAGTTACCGGTCGTATACTTTTATAGTTTTATTTCAGAATACACGCATGGCATTACTCATACGATATGCGTGAAAATCCTCATCCCCCTATATATTAAAAGAGAACTTACTTTAGTGATTTCTGCTGACATGACATTAATATAGAGTTTCTCAGAAAAATTGTTATAATTCTATTATTCAATTTTTTTGAATTTTATTTTTCATTCATTTTAATCAATCGCTTATGTAGACAAGCCCAAAACTATTGTCGATTTCGTTAAGCCCATATATAGCTAGGAGGATAATAATTATCGATTTAATTTAGCCTTGGGCAAGATTTAGAACTAAGACAAATATTAAAAACTTTCCTTATTATTCAAACAGTAAACTTGCGCATGTTGATATCATATTAATTACATTTGCTTAGAAAATATTTTAATGTTTATAATTAGGTTGTTTGTTTTTAATAACTTACCTTTCTAATGTGGATTACTTACGTAAGTTGAAATCATTAAATATGCAAATCA
The DNA here is from genome assembly GCF_000695525.1 of Brassica oleracea var. oleracea. Lineage (NCBI taxonomy): Eukaryota > Viridiplantae > Streptophyta > Magnoliopsida > Brassicales > Brassicaceae > Brassica > Brassica oleracea. The sequence continues at coordinate 33,556 of NW_013617466.1, read as the reverse complement.
CTTATTCACAATACACATTTTTAATAACTTACCTTTCTAATGTGGATTACTTACGTAAGTTGAAATCATTAAATATGCAAATAACTTATTGACAAAATTTGTTTTTAATAACTTACCTTTCTAATGTGGATTACTTACGTAAGTTGAAATCATTAAATATGCAAATAACTTATTGACAAAATTTGTTTTTAATAACTTACCTTTCTAATGTGGATTACTTACGTAAGTTGAAATCATTAAATATGCAAATAACTTATTGACAAAATTTGTTTTTAATAACTTACCTTTCTAATGTGGATTACTTACGTAAGTTGAAATCATTAAATATGCAAATAACTTATTGACAAAATTTGTTTTTAATAACTTACCTTTCTAATGTGGATTACTTACGTAAGTTGAAATCATTAAATATGCAAATCACTTATTCACAATACACATTTAATATCTTTTTTTAAGCGTTTGATTTATTTATTATGCAAATTATTGTGCGTCGTTAATATGAGAAATAAATCGACTGTATATATATAGAAAACAACCAAGGTCTTATAATGCAAATTCTTGAATGGCTCTACTGATCATGCGTCTCTCTTCTCCCAACAGGGAAAGATAGGTCCTAACCAGGACGCCATGATTGTCTGGGAGGTGCGTTTGTTCTGTTAAAACCAATTTTGTTAATTAGTATGTGTACATTCTCATTAAATGTATTACTTCAATATAGTTCTTGTTGCTGTAAATTCTATATAACTATCTTCATTTACTTTCTAAAAGTATGTCATCAAATGTTTTACTCCAAGGACCATTGGTTTAATTGTCAAATATATAACTTTTTGAAGTTTTATCTTTTTAATAAGTTGTATAGGCTTAGTGTCACTCAGCTGAATATTTGATTTTTTTTTGAAATGTTTCAGAATTTTGGGTCAATGGAGGACACTGTATTTTGTGGTGTATTTGATGGACATGGTCCTTACGGTCACGTTATCGCAAAGAGAGTTTGGGATTTGCTTCCTCTCAAATTAGGCTCTCACTTGGAGTCCTATCTCTCCTGCGAGGAGGTTCTTAAAGAGATCAGCCTCAACACTGCTGACAGAATGACCTCTGACAGCCTTGTGCAAATATCTGCTAATGGTGAATCCCGAGTCTACAACAAGGATCAGGATATGGTTCAGATGCTGTTGACCTCGATTGTTAAAGCCTACAGATTCATGGACAAGGAATTGAAGATGCAAGTGGATGTTGATTGCTTTTGTAGTGGTACTACTGCAGTTACTATGGTTAAGCAGGTAGATAGTTGGACCAAATATTCTCATGTTGTGTTAGGAGCTGGTGTTTTTTTTAATGAAGATGAACCTATTGGGAGTATTCTCAACAAAAAGACTGTCAACCAATCCATGTTTTTGGCCTGGTTCATAGCAAACAAAAAAAATACCCAGAGGTAAGAGAGTTGACATTTGTAACTATTTCCAACAAAATTTGTTTGGAAATCAGGTACGAGAGAATGGGTACCACGGAGACGAGGCTTTGCGATAGGGAGGATTGCGCATATTCATCCAAAATATGTTGTCTACAAACAAGTTTTTCAGAATATTCCGTAGTCACGTACATAATTTTAATCTACTTTTTTTTTTCAAATACAAATTTTAAAATATATAAACTGTTACAATTATTTATTTTTTGTATTTGTCAGATGGGTTGTGATGAGTTAGGAGACCGATGACGGTATGTCAATTTAATATTAAATTTATAAATCTATCAAATAATGTTAACCCGTCAAATTGCTTACAAAATTTATTTAATTTTTTGCAGGTTTCTAATTGAATTTGCTTTCTTTATCGAGAATTGTACTTCATAATTTATATTATTTATAGATAATATTTTCAATTTTATTATATTTTCTTTTAATATGTCTACATAAATGTTTGTTTATTATTTATGGAAAAATAATATTATTCACCTAAAATAAAGAATTATGACACATATACAATAAAATTCTAATTAATGATAATATAAAATCTGTTACTTCTAAAACTATACACTATTTATTCCATTTTTTGAATGAAAGTATCTTCTTAAACACACAAAATATTTTGTGACGTTGCAATTATACATACACACAATATCTGCCTCTTCATACTGATATTACTTTGTTCCCTCTCGTCCATCTTAAATATTGACTACTAGTTTTTTTCCATGGCTGAAGAATTCTCCCAAAGACGGTGGTATTATGTTGTAAAAGCCGTTACTTCTAAAAACTATATAATATTTATTCCATATTTTTAATTTTCTTATGCCCGCACAGAGTGCGGACCGGTCACCTAGTATATATTAATTGAGAAGTCATTCTGCTGACGTGTCGCTCATAGAAGAACTCTCCAATTAATTGTTATAATTTGATTGGTTGATGATTTTTCATTTTTCATTTATTTAATTAAAATTTTTAAAAGGAAACTACTCATAGAATTACATAATCTAATCTATATTTCCAAACATACAATTAAGCATCTTAAATATCCTCATATATATTTAGTGACTTCTGCTAATATGTCGCTCATAGAAAAACTCTCTAATTAATTGTTATAATTTGATTGGTTGATGATTTTTCATTTTTCATTTATTTAATTAAAGTTTTTAAAAGGAAACTACTCATATAATTACCTAATCTAATCTATATTTCCAAACATACAATTAAACATCTTAAATATAGATGAATTAACATAATTTTTTTATAAAAATAATTAAATATCTAGATTACATTATATAAATTGATAAGATACATATAAATACATATGATACTATAGAAACAATTATAAAAACAGTTTTTATTATGTTTATATTAGTAGTGAATAAAATAAATCATAGATTTTAGAAAACTAATTAATCTAAACTTAATAATATTGATTAAATTCACTCATTCACTATATATATAGTATAAAAATGTGTCAAATGAATGAACAACAGTGAAATATATAATTCTAAAAAATTCCAATCATTTTTCAATGACAATGTGATATCATATATGCGTTATCACTTTTAGAAATGATTAAATTTTTTTTATATTTTAAAACATAAAAATTATATGGTAAGTTATTTAAACGTATATTAATCAAGAAAAAATTTATTTAATTCATCTATTAATATAATTAGATGAATTAACATTATTATATGGTAAGTCATTTAAAATTATATTATTTGGTAATTAATTTAATATATTATATGGTAAGTCATTTAATTATATTAATAAAAGTACATGATTTTTCTAGAATTAATACTCTATTAATATAATTCATATAGCTTGGATTATAATAAAATTAGCATGCTTATTTTTAATAGGAAAAAGCTGACATAAATAAAATAACATAAGGGAAGAATAATAAAATATGTTTGTTGTGTTCTTGGTATTTTTATATTCTTATGTATTTAATTTTTATTTGTTTGTCGAGGTACATGTACTTCTTTGTGTTACTATAAATGTGAACTAAAATGTTAAGTTAAATTTAGTAAGGACGTTTCAATAAAAATGACCATTTCTACAATTGTTAAAGTCAAAAATGGAAACTTTAATGTAAATTGAAAGCAAGAAAAAATATTTAAAATTAATTAGATGTATTTTTACGCTATAATAAACTTTTAAAATGTACGATAATAAAATTTTAACAAAACTTATACAAATAAAAACATTTTATTTCATATAATATTGGATCTCACATTAATATTAAGTATATATGCCTAAAATAAAGAAATTTGGTTATTTAAAAAATGAAATATATTTTTTTTCTTATTAGTTAGTCAGTTTTAATTAATATAGGCATGCTTTAATTTAATTTAAAATAAATTAAAACAATAATTATAAAAGATATGTAAACTATGATTAGTTTTAATTAAAAGATATGAATGAGAAAATGTGATTGGAACAAATTATGAGAAAAATTGCTTAAACTACAATTTTCCTAATACATGTTTTTATGTTTAATAGGTTAAGTTTTAAGAAAATAGTTATATTTTAATTTTTTTTTTGTCATCGATTTATACAAACTCATATGGACCCTGTGGCCCACACCGGGAGATCTTGATCCATGTGAACGACGAAAGACGGCTGCTTCCTGACACTACGTGCTAGGCGATCCACCATTGAATTTTGCGTCCTTGGTACATAGATGATCTCTGATCGGATGAAACTTCCTTTTAGGATTCTAATATCTTCCAAATAACTTGCAAATGCTGGCCATTGTTCTGGATCCGAAATCATCTTCACCAATTGAGAACAATCTGTTGAAAACTTAACCTGAAATTGACGTAAATTCTTCATACATTTCATTGCCCATATTAATGCTTCCATCTCCGCATGCAGAGGAGTTAAACAAGCCCGGACATTCCTTGTCCCCAACAAGGCATCAAAACCTTCTAAAGTATTACACCAGCCTTGTCCAGAAAAAATATCATTCTCCTTCCATGAACCATCTGTGAAACACCATCTTCCTCTGATAAATGGGATAGTCGTAACCTACCGATGATACTATCCTGTTTTCATTCAATACTTGTGCCGCAGCCCAAAGTGTTGACTATGTTTCTGCCAATTTGAGTGTATCCCTAGGATCCATGTCCAGATTACTAAAAACTTTATTATTCCTTCCTTTTCAAATATACCAAAGAATCCACGCAAACTGATGATCATCCATCTGTGGTGTAACTCTCCAGAAAAGATGATCCATATTTGTAAAGAGAGAGCATGTTGGGAAAGTAGATGGGTTTGATGGTATCTTGGATATAGCCTATACCTGAAGTGCTGGAGGACATTAAAAAAACACGTGGTTAATCGATTCTTCCTCTGCTCCATATCGTGCACAACATATATCCCCTTGTATTCCTCTCGCTTTCAGATTCCTCTTGACTGCTATACATCATGTTACCAATTGCCATAGAAAATGTTTCAACTTAGGAGGACACCTATTTTCCAACAGTAAGGCTTCAATGCATCAACTGTAGGTCCAAACATTAAAGGTAGTTTTTCCCTGTCTGGGTAAACTCGTTTTATCTGATATCCTGATTTAACCGTATACTTTCCATTCTTTGTAAAATGTCATCCATCCCTATCCAACATCTGAGTTCTACTCAATGGTATACTGTCTATAATTTTCACATTCTGGGGATCCATCAAAGTCCAGAGTACCTGCGATTTCCGAGTTCGCGAAGTAGAATCGATAAGAGAATCCACTGTAAGGTTTGGGTCGAAAATGTGTTGATTTTTATTTGCTGGTCTCGGGCGAGTGGTTGGGAACCATGGATCATTCCATACAGAGATAGATGATCATGATCCCACCCTTTTAATTAGTCCTTTGCTTACCAGAGATCTAGCAGAAACTATGCTCCGCCAACCATATGACGGAGAATATGAATGAATCGGTTCCAGGGGTGAGGCATTCCTGTAATACCGACCTTTGAAAACTCGAGAAAATAAAGTATTTGGCATCTCAATCAGACGCCATAACTGTTTACCAAGCATCGCTGTATTGAAATCAGTGATGTCCTTAAATCCTAACCCTCCATCCTCCTTGTTAACACATACTTTGTCCCATGATTTCCAGTGCATACCTCTCGTACTTCCCCCTGGGCTCCACCAGAATTGTGCGACCGCAGACGTCAATTTTTTGGCTGTTGCCTTAGGTAGTCGATAGCAAGACATTACATGATTTGGCAATGCCGTAACCACCGATTTTATAATCACTTCCTTTCCTCCTTTTGTAAAGAATTTAAATGTCCATCCATTAACCCTATTATTTAACAGGTCCTGCACAAAACTAAAAACTTGTATCTTGGAACCCCCCAGATTTTCTGGAAGGCCTAGATAAGACCCCATACCTCCAAGATTCTGGATGCCCAATATATCTTGTAGTTCATGTCTAGCCGATTTCTCAATTTTGTGCCCAAATTGAATCGAAGACTTATCAAAATTTATAAGTTGGCCAGATACTACCTCATACTCCTTTAAAATTCTGAGAATAGTAAGACACTCTTCTTTTTAAGCTTTGCAAAAGAAAAGGCTATCGTCTGCGAAAAGCAAATGAGATAACGATGGACATGCTCTAGCTACCTTCATGCCCGTTAAAAGTCGCCCTCGTTCCGCCTTTTTAATATTTGCAATTAAAGCCTTAGTACACAAGATAAATAAATAAGGCGATAAAGGATCTCCTTGTCTTAATCCCCTCTGTGGAACAATAAGGCCCCGTGGTTGACCATTTAGTAGAATCCGATATTGAACCGATGATATACATTCCATCATTAATGTAATCCAATGTAAATCAAAGCCCATCTTCTGGAGTAAGGCCTTGATAAAAACCCACTCCACTCTATCATACGCTTTACTCATATCCGTTTTAATCGCCATAAATTTTTCTTGACATGCCTTATTAGTCCGTAATCCATGAAACATTTCCTGAGCTATAAGAATATTATCTGAAATCAACCTTCCGGGCACAAAAGCCGATTGGGTTTCGGAAACGAGTGAGGGTAGGCAAATTTTCAGTCGCTGACACAGAACCTTCGAGATAATTTTATACCCAACATTACATAGGCTAATTGGCCTGAACTCTGTCATCCTTGTAAGCCTCTCTGTCTTTGGGATCATACAGATGTTTGTAATATTTAATTTTGGGTCCAATATTCCAGAGACCAAAAAATTATTCACCATAACCACCAAATCCTTCTTGATAATATGCCAAGAGTGTTGGAAAAAAAAAGTTGTCATGTCGTCCGGTCATGGTGCCTTCTCTGGATGCATCATAAACAAAGCGTCATGAACCTCATCCTCTGTTGCTAGTCCCAACAAACGTTGATTCATCTGAAGGGTGATACCCGGTGTTACTTCTGTGAGGAAATCATCAAATTCCGTTGGTGAAGTAGTAGTAAAAAGCTCCTCAAAATAGTCTACGGCCACCTTTTCCACCCCAGTATCTTCAGTAATCCAGTTGTCTGCGGCATCATGTAAGCCTACAATCCTATTACGGACCCGTCATTGCTTAGTTAAAGCATGATAAAATTTTGTATTAAGATGCCCAGAAGAATACCACGTATTCCTACTTTTCTGGTGCCAATACTCCTCTTCGTCTTTATATGCCTCTTGTAATTTCCTGGAAATCTCTAAAATATCCTCTTGAGATCTAGAGTTATCTGTTTGTACCTCCTCTAGAGCTTTCTGTAAATCATTTATTTTTTCCTTTCCATAAGGTGGGTTATTTTTCCGCCATCTAGAAATTTTGCTTCTACAATTGCTAATCTTTTTGACTATCCCAACCTCACTTTCCTCCCTAGACTCTGTCCAGCCATTGTAATTGATTCCAAAAGGCCTTCTTGTCCAATCCATCTTTTATCAAAACGAAACTGTCATTTTCTTCTAAATCACAAAACCCAAATCTACAATATTTCACAAAAAATGAAAATTTTCTAAAAATAAAAGTTTTTCAGAAAATTATTTAAAAATACAACATATTAATAGAAAATTCTTAAAGAATTTCTAAATCACAAAACCGAAATCTACAATATTTCTAAGAAAACGAAAACTTTCCAAAAATAGAAGTTTTTAAGAAAATTATTTAAAAATATAAGATATTGATTAAAAGTTCTCAAGGAATACTCATCTATCCACAAATAATCTCTTTATCCTAATTTCTAAATCATAAACTCAAATCTACAATATTTCTCTAATAAATAAAAACTTTCCAAAAATATCATTTTTAAGAAAATTATTTAAAAATTCAACTTACTCATGAAAAACTCTGAAAAAATACTCAACTATCTTCAAATATTTTTGTTATCCTAATTTCTAAATCACAAACTCAAATCTATAAAATTTCTCAAAAAATTGAAATTTTTCCAAAAATGGCAGTTTTAAAGAAAATTATTTAAAAATACAACATATTCATGAAAAACTATGAAAGAATACTCATCTATCCACAAATATTCTTGTTATCCTAATTTCTAAATCACAAAATCCAAATCTACAATATTTATCAAAAAACTGAAAGCTTTCCAAAAATAGAAGTTTTTAAGAAAATTATTTACAAATACAACATATTGATGAAAAATTCTTAAAGAATACTCGTCTATCCACAAATATTCATTTTATCCTAATTTCTAAATCACAAAACTCAAATCTACAACATTTCTCAAAAAAATAAAAACTTTCCAAAAATAAAAGTTTTTAAGAAAATTATTTAAAAATACACCTTATTGATGGAAAATTCTTAAAGAATACTCATCTATCCAGAAATATTCTTGTTATCCTAATTTCTAAATCACAAACCCAAATCTACAATATTTCTCAAAAAAAATTAAAACCTTCCAAAAATAGCTGTTTTTAAGAAAACTATTTTAAAATGCAATATATTCATGAAAAACTCTGAAACAATACTCAGCTATCTACAAATATTTTTGTTATCCTAATTTTTAAATCACAAACTCAAATCTATAAAATTTCTCAAAAAAATTAAATCTTTCCAAAAATTACAGTTTTTAATAAAATTATTTAAAAATATAACTTATTCATAAAAAACTCTGAAAGAATACTCATCTATCTATAAATATTCTTGTTATCCTAATTTCTAAATCACAAAACCCAAATCTACACTATTTCTCAAAAAAATGAAAACTTTCCAAAAATTGTAGTTTTTAAGAAAGTTATTTAAAAATATATTGATAAAAAATTCTGAAAGAATACTCATATATCTATAAAATTCTTGCGCGGAGTGAATTCTTATAATAATGTTTGTCTAGAAATGAGCTGGCTTAACTCAACGTTGTTTTGGGAATTATCACACTAAATATAACTTTTACTTTCGTAATATTGTAAAAGTTAAACTGTCTAAACTAACTAAATAATATGAAGGCTTAACTCAACGTTGAGTTAAACTAACATATTAGTTTTAAGAAATAATATTTATCAACAAATTAAACCCGAACCCGTTTTATCTCCACCTAATAATTTTCTTATAAATGTTAGATTGTTTTAACTAAGTGAACCCGTTTTTATCACCACCTAATAAATTTTTCTTACACAAACCTATCCGACGTGATCCATTTAAGAGGCGGTACATATATGTAATCGATACCATTTTCAACAAAAGGCATTTAGCCCGGAAAAATGGAATTAATGCATAATTACCCGCATTACCGGAACTCTCTGAACATAGTGATGAGACCGTATTATATAAACGACGGAGAACTGAATATTGTAAAGAATAAATTTGATAAAAAATATACCAAAGATTAAGAAAATGATGATACAACTGCAGAGGCGAGATATTATCTCTTTCCTTAACTCAAAATACGTCCCGTAGTGCGACGGTTCGATAACGTAATGAGTTCTAAGATACAACTGCAAAAAATCTTCTGATTTGCGTCACTCTATCAGAAGCCTGACGAAACTAGTTTTGTGTATACTCTCGTACTCAAAGAAAATATCAAAGAGAAAGAAGAAAAAATAATAATAATTGTCTCGGGTGTGTTGCTTTCTACACAAGTGCTCTCCTTTTATAATCAAAAGGAAGTACACGTTATGCAATCTAAGGAGTCAGCGAACGTACGAATCAATTGTAGTAATGGCATTGATTTCCAAGATTCTTGTAAGTTAGCTTTGCAAAGTAATGTCTTGATTTTGACCAATTCAACAACCTTTATTATACTTTGCTTGGGTTTATAATTTTATATATAAATATATAAATTATCATGAATAAAAATAACTAAATAAGTTGATTGACATAATGTCCAATTAACAAATTTAAATTCAAATTCCAACCCATATATCCAAAGTGATCTAATTTGCTAAATATTTTATATTTAACCAAATTTAAAACTTTATAAGTTTTGCAAGTCACTCACTTTGGACCTCCATTTCTCATTCAACACAACTCTGATTTTGACAACCAAATACACTAACTCATAGTGTTCACGGTGACGATTGCATCGTGCCCAAGTTCCGGTTCTTCCGACAGACGTCTCCGTTGAAAAATCCATCGGAAAATTGGTCCACACCACTTTCTCAAAAACGAGTTCCAACACATAGGAGACTGTATAATCGTTCTATTAGACCCAGTCATGATTAGACCTTCCAACCAGAGTAGCTGGAAACCGGTTACTTTGTAAAGCAAGCAATTTATCCGATCCAATTGACGCACACGAAACAGGAATAACATGGAAGGGACGGTGACAATCGGAAAAGCACTTACAGATGTTGAAGCGCCACCCATCAAGCAAGAACACGGGCTGCTACCTTATACTAAGGTAACTTTGCATCTCTTCTCCAAGAATCCAATGTTTCATAAAACATATTAAGATGTATTGCCATGCCGTTAGAGAGAATTAAAGGCTGGTGTTCTCAGAGTTCTCTATATTAGGTAAAAACTTCAACTCACATACGTCTCACCAATTCTGTGTATATTTCTGTCTGGCGACCTTACAAAAGCAATCGTACATCACAACTCCGGTTAGTTTTGTTACATTTGGGAATTGTCTAGAAATGAACCTGCTTTCCTAGTTAAACTGTCTAAACTAACTAAAATATTCAAAATGACAAACAAAATAAACTATTAAAATCTTTAAAACATCTTGGAAAACATTATTACTGATTTTACAAAAAAATACATCTTGGAAAACATTATTACTGATTTTACAAAAATTTCACAACTAAAAGAGTAGACATGCAATTCACAAAACAGATCACAAACAAAACTATTATAGATCATTCCTCTACAAAGACAAGCTTGGATTCCACTTGAGTAGACAAGACCACACGACTTTTAAGAAGTCCAGACGACTTCTAAGAAGTCCAGACGACTTCCAAGAAGTTCAGACGACTTTGTCAGAAGACTTTTAGGAAGTTCAGACGACTTCCAGACGACTTTACAGGAAGTC
>NW_013617466.1:19971-21910 GCF_000695525.1 Brassica oleracea var. oleracea | reverse complement strand
CTAAAAGCCTAGTGAAATTACATCTCAGCCCCTTGTGACCAAACAAAAAAACAGAAGCCATTTTTATGAATATAGCCCTAGTAAATCGTCTGAGTCGTCTGAGATGTTGGAAGTCGTCTGGACGACTGAAGTGTAAGTCGTCTGGTACCGGTTTATTTTAAAAATAATTTATAAATCTTGTAAAAAAATATTTTGATGCGTGAAAAATAAAAATCAAGTAATTATAAACAGTTTTAAGTGATATAAATTAAGATATGATAAAATTGATTTGTTTTGAAGATAGATGAGTGGAAGTAGTGAATCATGAAATACTTTGGTTTAGGAGTTTGGCAAACATATGTTGTAGTATTGTATGTATTGTTAGGGTTAGATTTTGGAAAACTAAAATGTTTTTTTCAAAAATTAGTTTTCACCTATATGTGTTTATTTATGTGTATAGTAAACACTTTTCAAGTTTGATTTGATTTTATGAAGTCTTTAATTAGATAATTAAGTTTAGGGGTTATGTTTAGGGTGTGGACGACTTATATTTCAGTCGTCTGTTGAATAATTTACTCGGACGACGTATATTTCAGTCGTCCACATCGTACCGAACCTTTAATTTTACCAATGTACGTTTTAACCTAATCGGATCATTTTACTCGGACGACTTACATTTCAGTCGTCTGGTGAAGAAATTAAAACAGACGACTTACATGTAAGTCGTCCAGAAGAGTTTAATATTTTTAGCGGGAAATTAAATATTTTTAGCGGGAAACTAAAATAGAAGATTTTCCAGACGACTTACAAGTAAGTCGTCTGGTTTAAATTATTTAAGCGGGAAAATATTTTTTTTAAAAAATTTTAGGCGGGAATATTTGGACGACTTACATGTAAGTCGTCTGTTTTAATTTCTTCACCAGATGACTGAAATGTAAGTCGTCCGAGTAAATTATTCAACAGACGACTGAAATATAAGTCGTCCACACCCTAAACATAACCTCTAAACTTAATTATCTAATTAAAGACTTCATAAAATCAAATCAAACTTGAAAAGTGTTTACTATACACATAAATAAACACATATAGGTGAAAACTAATTTTTGAAAAAAACATTTTAGTTTTCCAAAATCTAACCCTAACAATACATACAATACTACAACATATGTTTGCCAAACTCCTAAACCAAAGTATTTCATGATTCACTACTTCCACTCATCTTTCTTCAAAACAAATCAATTTTATCATATCTTAATTTATATCACTTAAAACTGTTTATAATTACTTGATTTTTATTTTTCACGCATCAAAATATTTTTTTACAAGATTTATAAATTATTTTTAAAATAAACCGGTACCAGACGACTTACACTTCAGTCGTCCAGACGACTTCCAACATCTCAGACGACTCAGACGATTTACTAGGGCTATATTCGTAAAAATGGCTTCTGTTTTTTTGTTTGGTCACAAGGGGCTGAGCTGTAATTTCACTAGGCTTTTAGGTTAGTTTTGCATTTGATTCAAGTTTGGGTATAAGTTTGGGGTTAAAATCAAGTTGTGGGTTAGTTTTGGCAAAAACCCCTCATATTTATATATATAATTATTAACATATTTAATTTATTTAATATATTTAATATATTTTCGGATTCTAGTTCGGATTTAGGTTCGGGTTGTATCCCAACTCCAAAATACTAAGCTGTTATGTTCCTTTCAGATATTTTTTGTATAATAGTTTGGATGCGGTTTCTGTTTTTCCGGTTTTGGATAAAATCGTCGGCGCCTAGTAACTATATCTATACTATTAAAGCAGGATCCTATTATCATAATTACCTTAGGGGCATGTTTCCTTCACTAACATTGCATGTTTCATTAAGGGCAATTAAGTAATATTAATAACAAATCTATATTGGGTCATTATTTTTGGATCCAGCCCAAATCAAATCTCTCTTGGGCCATTTGG
>NW_013617466.1:3667-19529 GCF_000695525.1 Brassica oleracea var. oleracea | reverse complement strand
TTTTAAACCATGGATCATAAAATTTGAATGTGAGACTTTTAACAGTTTTAGTAATTTATAGCCGTTTGTAAAAATTCAAAATATAACATATACATAAAAATCTAAATTTTTATTATATGGTTATTGTGGTTGTTTAATTTATTTAATAGCTTAAAATTAAACAAATATGATAGAAGATACACTATTTTTTATCAAATCTTTATTATTCAAAATCATTAATTTCCATATATACTTTAGCCACATTAGGCAATTCCGTAAATTTTATTTAAGGAAATAATAAAGTACATTAATGATGAATTTATTGTTAGTTTAATAAAAAGCTTATTATATAATTAGATGGACCAACGTATTTCTCTAATGATTCTAAGAATCATTCTAGTGAAGACATGTGGTTACAAAAAGAAGTTGTAATGCTTCTCAAATAATATATAGGGGATTAGATTTCCGTTTTGTGTATTAAAATATTTTACCAAAATATCTTCGTAATTATATATCATCTTATTATTCTCAACTAACAAAATGTTTTGCATACCATTTAATGATGCCCACTTATTTAATATTGAAAGTTTTTTATTTTCTGTTAAAATGTTGGGTAATTCTCTCAAATAGACATTTTTAAGTTTTTGTCACAGAAATAGATTTCAAAAACTAAAATGACCAAAATAATATTTTTATTTTGAAAATTTTAAATTTATTTTATTTTTTTAAAATTTGAAATCCTATCCCCAAAACCCCACTCCTCGACTCTAAACCCTAAACTCAAAACCCTAAACCCTAAACCTTAAACCCTAAACCCCACCCATTAACAAAATACGCTAATGTCTAGATTAATTAATCCTATGGGTATAAGTGTATATTTACTTCTTTTGATAAAACATTTAAGTTTGTTTTGGTCATTTTTTATTTTTAAAGTCTATATTTGTGACAAAAAAAAATTTTAGATCTATCCTGAGGAATTTCTCTAAAATGTTTAATAATACCCATTGAAAAAAAAATTGATCGTGAATTATTTATCCTAAATATTTGTATGTCAATGCACTTTTAAAAATCCACTTTAACAAATTGTACAAATCTATTTTTATGAATCTATATTATCAAACATATATAAAAATTTAAAATTAATTTTATTACTACATATTGTTTTATGAATTATATACATTTCAATAACTATTTCATCATTATTTAGTAAAATAAATAAAATAAAATTATATTTTATATCAATATATTAAATTAAATTGGATTACATATCGGTTCAGACGGTTAACTTTAGGTTTTAGAGGGTCTTTTGCGGATTATATCGAGTAATCGATAGTTCTTAAAACCCAAACATGATTATATATCAGATCACTGGATTTAGCAGTTCGACTATTGATTCGGATTGGGTATAAAAACGGCTGATTTAAATACTAAAATGTTTAAATAGAAAAAAATATTTTAAATTAACAAAACATTTGAAACTATTAATGAGATTTTTATCACAAAATATTCCGTACTTTAAAAATGCGGATCAAAATCTAGTTAGGAGATGATTGGTAAGTGCTGTATAGCTATAGACAAAATTGGATTGATTGACATATATAGCTGTACACTAAATTTTGGCTGTCAGAGCAGCACCCGATCAAAATCTAGTTAGACAATTAACAAAGAAGAATCATATTCGCTGACAATTAAAACAAATCAAGAAATTAATATTTTCCACTTTATAATACAAAGATTTGAGAAAGGTGAAAATGAACAAATTAATAACCTGCTTTAAACTCAAGTAAACAAAAACAATAAGAAACTAGCAGAAAATCTCAACCTCTGTGCAATGGAGAGCTTTGTTGAAATATCATCTTCGATTGCCGAAAAACCTTACTCGGGCTCGGAAAACTCCACCCCTTCCCTTTTCCCGTCGCCGGAGGGTATTTCATATCTCCCACGACCGCAACAGATCTCGACTTCCTCATGATCGCCGGCTTCGTATCTCCTCCTCTGTTTCCCATTAACATCCTCCAAAACGACACCGTTTTCCTACTCAGCCCACGAGCCGGTTCAATACCCGACCCGGAATCGTCAACTGTATCCGGTTTAATCGGAACCGCCATCGATTTTGATCTCCGAAACGCCGGTTCGCATTCGATCAAACTCGCGACTCGACCTACGGACCCGCTCCCAGGGAAACTAAAAGTAATGTCTCCGGCAAAGAGGGTGAACGAAGAGGAAGACGAAGAAGACGACGGAGAGAAACACACGTCGGCGCGTGAGCTACAGGAGCATGGTATATCGGTAGCACAGTCAGGGCAAAGGGAAGAGAGTCGTTCGTGGAGACAGAAAGGGCAAACGCCAATAAAACCGCGTTTTGAAAAGTGTTTGGGACATTGCGAAAAACCATCTTCGTCCATGTTTTTTTTTTTCCTTTACAAAAATTTTCTCGCGTTTCTCTTCACTTTCTCGGAGTTTGAAGAAGGAATAGAGCTTTTATAAAGTGTTTACTCTGCGTTTTAACGGCGTTTAGTCCATTATTGATTAATGATACGGTGCGTTTCATGTTTAATGTTATTTACGTTTTCTGCCATCTTCATTGGAACCATTCAGTTCATTCACGTGCGGCATGATGACTTTGGATTATTAAATGAAACGAATTGAAATTTATTTATATTTAAACTATAACCAAAATTCAGAAAAGAAAAATTCAAATTCAGATTTTATTTTATAGAGAATTTATGGTTCAAACTCAATTTCGTAAGGTTTATATGCTAGAAAGTAGCACTAATTGACGGGACGAGGTAGTTCACTTGGTAATGATCCTGTGGGCCAATTGTCATGTTCACGGGTTCGACGCCAGACGGAGGCGAACTGTCCATTCTGTCACCAAATGCGGTACTGGGTGTTGGTCTTTGTCCCCAGCCCAGGTAAAGTCCTCCCGGGTAAAGTGGACCGCTGCCTAACCGGGCCCAGGGGAATGATCCACGTAAGTGGGAAACCCCTGGATTATCAAAAAAAAAAAAAAAGATTATCAATAGCTGATACATCTCAATCGGAGTTTTTTTTTTTAATTATCTTCCGAAGAAGATGATCAAAATCTCAGGAAAATAGTACTTGTAGCCTTACTTTGTTTTCCTATATGAGACTTCGCAACAACAAGAGCATGTGCTGAAATAAGATTTGTTCCTAACCAAAATAAAGTTTGTTATCAATTCTATGAAAGTATTGTTTTCAGAAAAAAATCTATGGAAGTATTGATGCGAGCCATTTTTAAATTTAAAATTTAAAAAGAGATATAAATGTTGTAGATTGAGTTATCTTAAAATCTAGAAATGGATTTAACAAGTGCACGAATCAAAATATTTGACGTGTAGATATAAAATCATGTACGTGCTTAGACAAAGACAATTCCGAGTTATGGAGACAAGCTTACTTGGAAAGAAAGCGACCTCCGTCTAAATATTTTAGATCACAGGCACAGCGACTTGGTTCCTTGGCAAAATGTTAATGGAAAGTAATCTTAACACAAGAATATTTACAAAAAAAAAAAAGTAATCTTAACACATAAATAGTTGGACGAAAACAAACTCGTCAATTTGGTATATTCGCGTAAAACTTTATACACATAGACAAAACAGTTTTCTTTCTTGACAAAATGAGAATACTAGATTAATTATTTTTTTTCTTTCTCGTAATTGTGATAGATTATAATAAAATAAACATTACAAATTTAAATGTTTTTTTTTGCAAACATGTTAAGATTGTATTACCATTTTCAAGGTCTTTTATAAAAATTACAAAAATATACAAATATCATAGTAGAATAAACTATAACTAGGATAGGGCAGGGTAAATTTGTATAAAAATTATTTAAGAAATATCGTACGAAAAATAAAATTT
The DNA here is from genome assembly GCF_000695525.1 of Brassica oleracea var. oleracea. Lineage (NCBI taxonomy): Eukaryota > Viridiplantae > Streptophyta > Magnoliopsida > Brassicales > Brassicaceae > Brassica > Brassica oleracea. The sequence goes on along the minus strand of NW_013617466.1, from coordinate 15,662 downwards.
ATATTATTGATCGAATTAATATTTTTGGCCCTTAAACATTTTTTAAAAACTTTTTTGTTAATTATATAATTTGTTTACTAATGAACTTATCTCATTTTTTAAAATATTTTAGGTCAAAAAATTAATTATCGCATAAAAACCTAACGTTTATGCCGAAGAATCTCATGCCTACTATTTGGTTACAATGAAACTATGCAAGCTCGGTTTTATATCATGATTTAGCAATTTAAAAGTTAATTATGGTTATGAAAAATTTACGTTCACGTGTCAATCCTATCTATCTTCGATATTTTTTTCCTTTTTGTGTCATTTTAGTTATTGCTCGATATAAATATTTATTTTTGAATTTATTCTCATTTCTTTCTTTTATTTTGGCCTGAGATTTAGAAAATGTTTAAGATTCAAAATTATTAAAGAGATACATACTTAGGTTAAGATCTACACATTGTGCAGAATAAATATTTTATATTTATTACTTATTTTATATTTTTCTGCATATTATGAAATAATAAAATAATAATTATATATTAAATAACTAAGAAATCAGTTACTATTATGTAATAAATTGGTTTGCACATATAAATCAAATGACCGCTCTTGTTTATTCGCAATCATTTTTGGAAAAATAAATCAAAACAATCAATCTTATCTATCGTATATGATATATAATTAAATTTGAACGATATAGAGTATATATATATATATATATTAACATAAATACCTATTAAAATAAAATTATTTATTTATATGATTTTATTATCATTGAATCTTATTATAGAAAAAAAATTAAATATTGATCACAAAAGTTTATGTGAGACTTTTAACAGTTTTAGTAATTTATACTCGTTCAAAAAAATTCAAAATACAACATATACAAAAAATCTAAATTTTTAATATATGATTACTGTAATTGTGTAATTTATTTTAATAATAACGAATTAAACAAAAATGATAGAAAATATACATATTATTAGCAAATCTTCATTATTTAAAATCATTAATTACAATATATATATCATAATCATATTAGGAAATTCCGTAGGTTTTATTTAAGGAAATAATATATAAAAAATTTCAATTGATAAATGAATGGTCTATAGTGGACATACTATATAATATAACGTTCTCTAGCAATTTAATTTTGGACTAACAAAATTTTCAATTGATTTTCAAGCCGCCACGTAAACAAATTTACATTCCAATTACGTGACAGTTCAGCATGAAATTTTTTTAATTAGTACAAACTACATGTTCTAAACTTTTTAAATGTTTCTCTATTAATATATAGGGGATGTTAAACCACTAATCATTAATTTTTAACATAATAATTTTAACAGTTTTAGTAATTTTGTCATTTTTTAAAATTCAAAATATAACATATATGAAAAAATCTATATTTTAATTTTATAGCTAATTTTGTTGTTTAATTTATTTTAATAATATAAAATTAAACAAAAACGATGAACGAGATATAAATTGTTATCAAATCTTTATTATTAGAATCATTAATTGTCATATATATATTAGTCATATTTGGTAATTCTGTAGTTTTTATTTAAGGAAAGGAAAAAAAATACTAATTGTACACTTTAATTTTATGATTACTTTAATGAAAAGTATACTATATACTTAATTGGACCAACATATTTTGTAAGGATTCTGAATTTCATTATGGTGATGACACGTCGCTACTCAATGTTGAGACGACCTTTATAATATGAATCACGAGCTGGTAGATATTGGATTTCCCAAGCTCGCTTCCAAAAGATCACCCACCACAAAAATCCAATTATGTTCATCAAGCACGAACACCATCACGAGACCAGAAATTGCGGTAGACGAAAATTGTTCATCAGCCATCATTTCACAAACTACTGGAAGCAGCCTCCTCTGCTCTTCTTTGCCAAAGCTCACAAGCACCTTATTACTCCTATTGAACCCGAGAGAACCCACACGAACCACCTATCAAAGCTTCAAGCTAGATACTGTTCTTATTGGAGAGGCAAGTGGCTAGTAAACCTGCCACAAACACCAGAACCTGCACGATGAAAAGAATACACACCACAAAGCTTTGAGTCCGGGAACATAACACCGAAAATGTCGTGAAAGCAAGAAAAACACGCTGCCACCGAGAGAGCAGACCAAGGTTGAAAAAAAAAAACCAACAAAACCCTCTCATGCGACTTCCTCCGAGAACTAAAGGCAAACTTTCCACCATAGAAAAACGCTCCAACCAACCCGCTTCCTCAAAAGGCTACCTACAACTGACTCAGACGAGAAGGGAGAGCTCAGACCTCGACAAAGGCTTGAAAGTCTCGCCTTCTAGTCACAAGAGCCAACTGCACCCACCTTAAAAGAGACCCAACAGCATCTCACCGCTGCCGCCGAAGAATACGCCCAAGACCCAAAATCTACACTATACACATCTCTCTCTCTCTCTCTCTCTCTCTCTGGTGAGAAGAGAAGAAAATGGGTTCGTGAATATATATATATATATATATATATATATATATATATATATATATATGTTTCTTGTTTTTTAAATAATTTCTTATTTAGTTATAGTAGTTATGGTAATTTAAAAAAAAAATGTTTGATTTAATTGAATAAAAAAGAATATAGTGTTAGAATAAAGAAAAAAATAAAGACAAAGGTGAAAAGGAAGAGTTAGCAAAATTTCACCAAACTCAACTAAACGTTAAGTGTGAGCAAGTGTAAAGTCGTAAGTGTGAATAATTGTGAAGTCCTAACTTATTTTGGAAGACAAAGTAATGAGGTGAGCTTGTCCAAATCGACTTCAAGAAGAAAATGAAATTGTTGGAGAGAGTTCAAACTGGTTTGAATTTGAAAATAGAGTTGCTGAATAAAGAAAACTTCTTACCCGAATCTTTACCTAGGCACCTCTTTACCCAGCTTTCTCCTCTGTAACTCTACTCTATCCAATCAAGCATGATCCTCTTGACAATACTTGGTTATATTTATTCTCTGATTCTCTTAGTCTCTCATGCTCACAAACACTCTCAATCTTTCTACTCTCTTGGATACTTTTATGCATTATGTACCATTTTACTTTATTTACCATCTATTCTCACATGGTATCAGAGCCTACCAGCTCTTGAGCCCCAAGAAAGCTTCCCTAAATTCTGTTTTTTTGTTCAATCTTCTCAAAACTAGTTGAGTGCACCTTTTTGTCCAGTGGTCCATAGCACTCCAAGATGGAGAAGTCAAGAACTATGACAATTCTAGTGGTTCACAAGGGACATAACTACCTTCTCGGGTTCAGGATGGTGAAGACAGTCCTTCGAAGCAAACAAATGACAGCAATAATACCTTATGGTATTGTTCATCCTCCAAATTAAGCTTCCTTAAAGCATCCATTATGGAAGCTTATTACTATTTTGAAAGTGTAAATGAGCTGTGGGAGACTCTCCACAAAGTTTATGGGAACTCTTCTAACCTATGTTGAGTGTATGGGGTCAAGAAGGCCATCAACAACCTATGACAAGAAGAAATGGGGTCAAATTGCTATGGACTTAACCCATGAAGGTTTCTAGTTTTGTAACAAAACTAGCCGGAGTTCAAGAATATGTCAATATTTTCTTGTAATTTAAATATACGATTGTTTTTGTAATGAATGTTTTTTTTTTGGTAAAATGTTAAGCTTATCATTTTCTGAAAGAATGTTACAATGTTGTTTTTAAACAACTTATTACAAGAAAAGAAGCACAAACAGAGGAACATGAAATGAAAACAGCCTAATAAAAGTAGTAGAATAAAAGAGAACTAAGGCGGAAACAAGGAGCGGGAGGATAGGTAGAGCTGCAGGTTGAAAATTTCCGAATACGAGCCACTGATGATCAAAATAACCAGAAGTTTTCAAGCGTGGTCAGTGAAGATGCTTTCTTTTGCCGGTAGACTACAATTGCTGAGATCAGTTATCTTTGGTTTGATCAACTTCTGGACTTCTACTTTCATGCTGCCAAAGGGTTGTATAGCGGCTATTGAATCTTTATGTGCTCGGTTTTTTTGGTCGGGGAACATCGAGAAAAAAGAAAAAGCCAAAATAGCTTGGGACACTGTTTGTCTCCCTAAGAAGGAAGGAGGTCTAGGGATAAGAAGCATCCAAGTCTGGAACCAAGTGCTGGGTCTTAAGTTCATATGGCTCCTGCTGTCTCGCTCTCCTTCTCTTTGGTCTGACTGGCACACCACTGAGCATCTTTCGACCTGCTCGTTCTGGGAAATTACTCCTTCGCAAACTGATTCATGGGCTTGGAAGAAAATCCTTCAGCTTCACCCCATAGCGATTCAATTTTGCAAGACAGTGGTTGGAAATGGCCGCAACGCCAGCTTCTGGTTTGATGTGTGGACTCCTCTAGGCCAATTAATCAAAATTTTAGGTAGCAGAGGGCCGCGGGCGCTTAGGTTGCGTAAGGAAGCAAAAGTGGCTGATGCTATCTCACATTCACGATGGAACTTACCTCACCCAAGATCTCAGCAGGAAGTGGACTTGCACACTTACTTAACCACTATATCTCTTCCTCTATCTACTGATGTTGATGATGTATTCGAATGGCAAGCTACTGATTACCCTTTGAATGTGTTTAATTCTCAGGCGACATGGGAGATCTTGAGGCCAAGACAGCCTGACCAACCATGGCATGACGTTGTGTGGTTCAAAGGGGCAGTCCCTAAGCATGCTTTCACGATGTGGGTGACAAACTATGATAGATTACCGACTAGGACCAGACTTGCAGCATGGGGTCTAACGATTCCAGACACTTGCCCACTCTGCGCATCTCTTCCAGAAACGAGAGACCATCTTTTCCTCTCCTGCCGCTACACTTATGATATCTGGTCGCAGGCCCCCCTCTCAGATGTTTGTCGATTGGGCGGAGCTTCTATCTTGGATCCGGGCTGGCTCTGATAAGAAGAAGATTCTACTAAAGAAGCTAGCTGTTCAAGCCGTCATCTTTCAGATATGGAAACAGAGGAACAACCTCATCCATAACAATGCCTATCTACCTCCTTCTTCTGTTTTCAGGGCTATTGACAGGGAGATAAGAAATATAATCTCCTCTAGGAGATCCACAAAGCAGTTCAATTCTCTAATGGTGATGTGGTTAGTTTAAAGCTTTTGCTGTCCTTTCTATAGGATGTTCTTGATTTATCTTGTTTTTTCCTTTATTTTTGCCAAGATGTTTCAAAACTTAAGGTCTTGATTTTGTAAAACCTTCTCTTCATTTATATGATATTTACAATTTAGCAAAAAAATAAAAAAAATTAAAAAAAATAAAACACTAGATTTTTCAAGGAGACTGAGCCGTCCCGAGGTGGCGGAAGAGATAGGAGGCGATCTCCCATAGAACGGTCGACCGCGTTGATGACTGCAGCTACAGAGGAGGATGATTGCCTGAAGATACAATGGTATCTTTCTCTCCACAGCATATAAACAATGGCCTGCATCAAGAGTTTCACCACAGTTGCTGCACCAAGGCATGGAACTATGTGAGGCCGGCCTATGATAGTCAAAACTGAAGCAAGGGAAGCAGGAGGAGCTGAGGACATCCATCCGAATGAGACCAAACTTCTGTAGACAAAGGGCAGGTGAAGAACAGGTGAGAATGAGATTCTTGACCCGAGGAGCATAAGGGACAGGACGCTGGAACTGTCATTCCCCATGAGATAAGTCTGTCTCTTGCAGGCAACCTTGCCAACATTGTCATCCAAGATACAAAGGAAAACCGAGGGATCCCTTCTTTAAACCAGATAAGATTTGACCATGGAACGGTAGGAGATCTCTGCCTCAAGATATTCAAGATATTTGACCATGAAGGTTAATTATTATAGTAAAAGTATACTAAAACGTTTAGCATATGTAATGCTTTTGTGTTCAAAAGTTTCTTGAATTAGTTTAATAAAAATATTTGAGTTTTAATCATTGAACTTCATTACGAAACAAAACATATACGGTGAATTAACCATTTCAAGAAAGCCAACAAGACTGTAGTTACCGGTCGTATACTTTTATTCCAGAATACACGCATGGCATTACTGATACGATATGCGTGAAAATCCTCATACTCGTATATATTAACTGAGACTTACGTTTGATGTGTCGCTCGTAAAAAAACTCTCTAATTAATTGTTATAATTTGATTGATTGATAATTTTTTATTTTTCATTTATTTAATTAAAGTTTTTAAAAGGAAACTACTCATAGAGTTACCTAATTTAATCTATATTTCCAAACATACAATTAATCATCTTAAATATATATGAATTAACATAATTTGTTTATAAAAATAATTAAATATCTAGATTACATTATATAAATTGATAAGATACATATAAATATATATGATACTGTAGAAACAATTATAAAAACAGTTTTTATTATGTTTATATTGGTAGTGAATAAAATAAATCATAGATTCTAGAAAACTAATAAATCTAAACTTAATAATATTAATTAAATTCACTCATTCACTATATATATAGTATAAAAATGTGTCAAATGAATGCACAACAATTATATATATAATTCTAAAAAATTCCAATCATTTTCCAATGACAATGTGATATCATATATGCGTTATCACTTTTAGAAATGATTAAAATATTTTTATATTTTAAAACATAAAAATTATATGGTAAGTTATTTAAACGTATATTAATCAAGAAAAAATTTATTTAATTCATCTATTAATATAATTAGATGAATTAACATTATTATATGGTAAGTCATTTAAAATTATATTATTTGGTAATTAATTTAATATATTATATGGTAAGTCATTTAATTATATTAATAAAAGTATTTTTCACAGGATTTTTCTAGAGTTAATACTCTATTAATATAATTCATATAGCTTGGATTATAATAAAATTAACATGCTTATTTTTAATAGAAAAAAACAGACATAAATAAAATAACATGAGGGAAGAATAATAAAATATGTTTGTTGTGTTCTTGATATTTTTATATTCTTACGTATTTAATTTTTATTTGTTTAGCGAGGTACATGTACTTCTTTGTGTTACTATAAATGTGGACTAATTAGTTTTATGTCTTTTTAAAATGTTAAGATAAATTTAGTAAGGAAGTTTCAATAAAAATGACCATTTCTACAATTGTTAAAGTCAAAAATGGAAAATATAATGTAAATTGAAAGTAAGAAAAAATTATTTAAAAATTAATAAGATGTATTTTTTACGCTATAATAAACTTTTAAAATTGTACGATAATAAAGTTTTAACAAAATTTATACAAATAAAAACATTTTATTTCATATAATATTGGATCTCACATTAATATTAAGTATATATGCCTAAAATAAAGAAATTTGGTTATTTAAAAAATGAAATATAATTTTTTTCTTATTAGTTAATCAGTTTTAATTAATATAGGTATGTTTTAATTTAATTTAAAATAAATTAAAACAATAATTATAAAAGATATGTAAACTATGATTAGTTTTAATTAAAAGATATGAATGAGAAAATGTGATTGGAACAAATTATGAGAAAAATTGCTTAAACTACTATTTTCCTAATACATGTTTTTATGTTTAATAGGTTATGTTTTTAAAAAATAGTTATAATTTCATTGGTTGTTAACATTTATTAGTTATTATTTTAATCAGATCTAAAAATAAATGGTAACTCTAGAACTAATTAATACAAATTATCAAATAACACAAATGATATTACAAATAATGATTTATTATAGCTAATTGTAGAATTAGAGAAAGAATATATATGCTTTATCAATTTCTTTATTTTTATCAAATAGTTATATATAATTAAATAAAATACTTTAGCATTTTTAAAGAAATAAATTTAATGGTTATATATTATTATATAAAAGAATTATATTTGTAGGTAAGGAATTATAATAACTTTTATGTTTTTAAAAGCCACACAAAACCGTTTACAAAATATATTTCATGATCATATTGGAGTTACACAAAAAAACACACACTTTTTTTTTTCTTGAGAGCTAGAGTATTTTCGGTTTTTCATGTGTTAAACTAAAATATAAAGTAAATCTACAAGCAATTATCTGAATTAATTATAGTATTATTTTCTGTAAGAGAAAATTTTTTAATGACTAAGGTTTATGTTTTTGAACTATTTTAAATTTCACATATCTTCTAAATATATATTCTAAGTTTTTTTACTATCCAAATATTTGAAATTAAAATTTTAAATTTCTAATTATTATTCAAAAATTATAACAGTGTAAAGATACTGTATATTTCTTTATATAATATAACTACCGGGCAAACACCTAGTAAAAGTTTAAAAACAGATCTTTCCAAATATTTGTGGAAAATCGATTTCGTGAAATTCTTTACTGAGTAATGAATAAACATAACAGAATGATTTATTTATTTATTTTAACTAGAAATATAACAGAATGATCATAATGCCAAATGGGACAATAAAGAAAACGATATATGCTATATATTGGCCTCTAACACATGCCCACATAACTTATCATAAATCAAATTTGAAAAAAGTAACACTACTGTTTCACACGAGCAGGAGGAATGCTCTGCTCGTTCTTGAAAAAGTTCTCAGGATCATACTTGGCTTTAACTTCCATCAACCTCTTTAAAGTCCCCACGAAATACTTCGAACCATAGATCTCAGCTTCATCAACTGTTGTAATTCAAGAACGCCTCTCTCGGGTTACTTGACACATACGGTTCCGCAACTTCGTATAACTCCTTCATCATATCCAAACTACCCTTTGTGGCGTTTGCGTCAAACCATGCCGTATAATATTGTATCTTGAACAAGTTCCCTTCCCGATGAGGAAACGATGTTGCGGTCGCCGGAATCGTGTTCATCACGCCACCGTAAGGGTTCCAATGCATATACACAATATTATTGTTGATTTTCAACATTGCATTCCAAAGCTTCTGGATTCCTTCTTTTGGGATTGGTTTCTTGACATAATCCAATTTGCTCTTAAAGAACTTTTCGGGCTTGGACGGTCTGTCCAAAAGAATGCTTGTCGGTGTACCGACAGGCAGGTCTTCCCAAAACAACGTTGTGTTAAGCCAGCTCATTTCTAGACAATCTTGGCTTTTTAGCCCTAGCTCAGGTAAGCTTTGGTTCATTATTGACATAAGCTCATTGGCTCGACCCAAGAACTGAGCATAGAATAAAACCGCGATGGTTCTCTCCCCGGATCTCGTACCATTGGCGACCTGAGACATTGCTTTGACGTAAAGACTTTCAGGGAGTTTAGATGAGACAAGCTGCCACTTGTAGAGAACATCAGTTCCACCTTGTTCGAATGTTTTGTTAACCTTAAACACTGTCAAGATCTTTGGAACATCGACTAGGTTTATTTTCCAAGAGAGGATAACTCCGAAGCTCCCACCACCACCACCGCGAATCGCCCAAAAGAGATCTTCTCCCATGGTAGATCTATTCAAGAGCTTGCCATTGACATCAACCAGTAGAGCATCAACGACATTGTCCACTGTTAATCCGTATTTTCTCATGAGGTTTCCGTACCCTCCACCGCTTATGTGTCCTCCAGCTCCTACGGTAGAGCAAACGCCAGCAGGAAAAGCTAACGTTTCGCCTGCCTCGCTGATCTTTGTGTAGAGCTCTCCCAATGTGGCACCAGCTTGAACCCAAGCTTGCTTGCTTGGCACGTCAACGGTTATAGACCTGAGATTGAACATATCGAGAATGACGAATGGGACTGAGGAGATGTATGATAGCCCCTCGTAGTCATGGCCTCCGCTTCGGATACGTATCTGGACACCGTTGGACTTTGCGCATACCACCGTGGCCTGGATGTGGGATACGTGTTTTGCCGTGACGATGGCCATCAGTGTTTGGTAGTTAGGGCTCGCGAACCTCGTGTTTTTCGTGTAGGACAAGTAAGAAGACAATAAGGTGGTGGTGTTATCGGCAGTGAAGATATCATCGGTGATTGGAGATTCGGGACTAGGCCATGAACGAAGACATCCGAGGAATTCTCCAATACCTGGTTTCGTGACTGCTGCTTCGGAAACCGAAACAAGAAGAGCGAGACACAAAACAGAAAGTGCTTCTTTCATTTGGATCCTTTGTTTGTTTTGGTTTTGTGCTTTATGAAACTTTCTTACGGCTGGATCTTAATTTATAGAATTTTTTCTTGAGAGAACACGTTTACAAAAAAAAAACTGTTCATACATTTCATTTAAAGTTCACTTTTTGTCATAAAGGTTACTTTGAATTCTTTCTCAAAAAGGAGGTTTTGTTTTGAATAACTTATGGTATTTTTTCTCTTCAACACAGATAACAGAAAATATGGTAAGCAAGTATTGGAGGATTCTTTCTCATGGACATGGTCAAGTATTGGAGGACTCTTTCTCATGGTCAAGAAAACGGCTTGAATTACATTTATTTGCACTTTTTTATTCTACTTCCACATATTTATTTCGATACCTTTTTAGGGTTTGGTCAATAACAAATGTTACATCCAATTATGATGATAAACTGGAAAACTTTCGAACATACTCAAGTTTTTAATGGAATGTAACGTGAGACTTCATTTCAGTAATGTTTAGTAGTCCCTATTTTTTGAACAAAGGCTTTAATGTTTAGTAGTTAGTCCATGAACATGTATGGTATTTGATATAACCAATACTAAATTTTGATTTGCACTTTCAAAACACTTGAAATTATTTTAGCCGAAAAAATTATTAATTGTTCTTAGTTTATAATCGAAATGATAATTCTATTTGTTCAACTTGTTTTGTGTTTTGTATTTGATAAATATTTTGTGTTTTAAATGAAATAAACCGTAAGAAAATTGTAATCATAATTTTTTTTTATTAATTATAGGTTGGTTTAGAAAAGTAGACTATAAAATTATGCATTCGGTCTCGTTTTTGTTTCACTGATGTGAGTGTTTTTTTTTTAACTTCTTTTGTGAATTCGATGAATTACATAAGTGTCAATTTAGAAAGATGGACATTTGTGAAAATTAGTTTCACTCTAGATACATATAGAAGAATCAAACTTTTGAAAAAAATCTCCTGCAAACTCTATTCACAGGTTAGTGTTCAAATCTAATATATCAAACTGTTATAGAATATAAGTGAAGACTCAAAATATAAATATCCGTCTAATATAAATATCCGTCAAATTTTTGACCTGGTGATTGTGGTCGAGTGGTAAGGAGACGGGACTGAGACGCCAACACGTTTCAGGTTCGATCCACCTGCTGCGCGAAACTAAGTCACAATTATCCTGGTCGCCCAACACGGATATGGGCCTATGCTTTAGGGCCCATTTGAATATCCGGAGAGAGGGTCTATCCGTGGGCTGCACCTCCCGTTGGGGATTAGTCCGGACCTCTCCATGGGCCTGGGATACCCCTAGGTTAACAAAAAAAAAATATATATATATATATATATATATATATATTTACCAGTTCGGTCTAAAAATAATTTAATTCTAGAACAACAAAAAATTACTTATTTTATTAACCTACGCTTTTGAAGTTTAGTTACTTAAAAATATACAAATAAAAAATATATATAATATTTTACTATTCTAATATATGTAAACTATATATAAACTAATAACTGTTTGATTTATTAAATGACAAACCAAAAAAATTATAATATATAGTTAAACATCGAATTTGTGGTGCATGTGAATTATCTCTACCATAAAGATCAATACCTTCCTCAGACTTCCGGATACAGATCGAGAACCTGTTATGCCTGGAAAAGAGATAATTACACAAACCAACTTAAAACCATTATTCACGCATAGATGAGTGCTCATTGAGGAACTCACTGAATTAACGACAATATCAGTCAGTTGATCTGCCAAAGCTTCGTACAGCTACACAAGCCACAAGAGTGAATCGAGCTTAGGGAACAAAAAGAAGAATCAACCAATATGAAAAAGAGATTAATCATAAAATACCTTAGTTCATCACCCATAGCCACATGAGTCTAGTGACAAAAAAAAA
>NW_013617466.1:0-3567 GCF_000695525.1 Brassica oleracea var. oleracea | reverse complement strand
AGAATTTATATATATGGAACAGAACATGTGGTCAGATGGAATGGAAATCAAATAATATATTAGTTCTAATATGATTCCTCAGAAATAGCAGAAGAATGAAATGACACGTAACCAGTCTCTAAAACTAATATTTTCCATTTCAAATAGCACAGGTTCCATAAGATATTCCATTTCACACAAAACTAAACTTTTTTATCGCAAAAGGGATTTTTCATTCCAAAATCACTATCCTCCTTTTGCAGTAAACAGATGAGTACGACGAACGGAAAAAAGTTCAACCCTAAACCAAAAAAGAACTTACAATATGGTTACAGGGTTGGAAATCGAGATATCAAGTCGAATCGAATATTGAGGCCGGAAATCTAACCGCCTTTCACTTCCTTGGGTCTTCTTGTGATTTCGACAACTACTTACTTCACCGCAACAGATACTCCCTCGCCCAAAACGACTTTGCTTACGGAAACTCTCACCGGAGTGAAGCAGGGGAAAAGAAGAGGCGAATGTGAAAATATTCAACTTTCTTCCCTTTTACCGATTAAAAATTATTGTGTAGAAGGGGTGTGATTCTCGAAGAACCACGATGCCCGTTTTACCAAAAAAAATGGGTTTAATTTTAATTTTTTATTTGGAAAGTTTTCCCGGTTGCTTCCAAGAGTAATACGGCAATAATACATATAATTCAAGGGGAACAGAAAAAAGGTAGGGCAATTGGCCAGTTTCTTAATTATAAATTGTTTGACTACTATATGGTGCAATTTCCCTTAAAATAACTTTATGCTTTGGTTTTATAACTAAATTTTTAAACCTCCCTTTGTAAGCGCGGATATACTTTTTGGTTGAAAATTTCTATAAAAATTTATACAAAATTATTTGTTTTGCAAAATGAAGAAATGTAAATATTTTAATTGTTTTTGTTTATTTGTGTTGCTAAATATATTAAATATTGTTGGTAATGATAAATTTTGTTGTTTTGCACACTTTATATCATACAAAATAAATATAGTGTTTTCGTATTTAACCCGGATCCGCCCATGATTTTTATTTATATTAATATAATTTAAATAGAAAATTTATTAAATAAATTATTAAACTTTAATATTATTATTTTTTATATATATACTTTGTCATCTATTGTTACCAATTATTGATCTATTTTTACAATATTTGGTAGATAAATCCTTATGTTAAACAACTAAAAATAAAAAATCCTCAAAAAATACTGTACACAATTTTTATTATTTGCATACATTAAATTTTATAATTTTCATTATTTATACTCTATATTCAACATTATGTGCATTTTTCTTAGTATTTAAACGTACTTTTAGAAACATATATATATATATATATATATTTGCATTATAAATTTTTTTATCAACATTTGCATTATAACTATTTTACATTTTTGTGTCTTTCATAAATTTAAACTAATATTAAGTATAACCTTGTTATTATTTTTAATGGTTTGCATATATAGTACCAGAAACCAACTTTTAACAAAAAGAGTTGTATACGACATATTACCGGATATTTCTAGGCATAGAGCCAAAGAACTGATACATTTATACATTTCTTTATTTTTGGGTGTCATTTTGGATTACTAAAGCTAAAGTTTCTACATCTCATCTTGGTTACAAAGATGAGGCGTAAAAGTCAAAACGAAACCTTGTATCATTAGATTTCTAGTTCACTTCTCTTTGAGAACGTATCACTAAAGCCCTATCTTCAATATGATAACAATTATCTGGTCAAAGCTCAATGAAGGCGTATGTCATATTAAGAAGAAAGGATCAATGATAATAAAAAGGAATCAATTCGTCTTATGTTCTTGTTCCTAAGAAAGATTAAGAAGAAAATGAAATAATAAGAAGAAAAGGAAGGAATTATATTTTGTATAAAACTACATAATTTGGTTTCTGTCCAAAGACTGTTGTACTACAGAATTTAAGTTCAAAACAGATCTAGATCTTCCAAGCTCCTGCTAGCTCATAACCAAAAATTTGACTTCTAATTTTTTTTCTAGTATAACATTAAAAATGTATGAATAGAAAACCTTGGGTTAAGAAACTGTACCTTTAGTATAATCCATTTAACACGTCGTTCATTGATCCACAACCAAAAACAAATGTAGTCTTTGTTCCATATATTATTTAAAAATGATTATATTCAAAATATAATAGTATATAGCAAACTTTATGTTTAAGTGTTATTTACCAAATATGCTATTTGAAAAGTTTGAAATTTTAATAATTCATTAAAGATACTAATACGAAATCAGTTTTAACTATTAATTTAATGTTTATTTTTAATTATAAAGAAATTATGTTGAATATAATCACCATTAATTTTCCATCTTTGTCAGAGTATCACCAATCATGTCAAAGTCTCCAATGACCGTCAGTTTCCATCTTTTGTATTCAACTAAAACTCTAAAAATTAAACAAAAGATTTTAGCTTTAAAATGTCAGACCATTCTGATATATATTTTTTGTTCATTATATTTTGTAAAACCAACAAGTTAAATGCCTCAAACTAAAACTAAACTGAAAAGTAAATCATTCATTGTGTATTTATATTTAGACATTAGCATGGTTAGACAGTACTTGTAGTCTTGTAGCTATTTCAAGATTCTTTTTGTTTTATATTTTTCCAAAGATAATTTGTAAAATACCTCATATCGTTTAAACTAGTAATAACTCTATATAAACTTTGTTATAGTTTTTATTTCTAACCGTCAACAAAATCCCAGAAACATTTTTTAAATGACAATCTTTAGGAATATGATTACGTGTCAAGATGAGAGAACTCCTGAACTCTTTTTTTTTTTAATGGACCAACCGTACTAGAATTAATATAAGTGTCATTGAATGGATTACTCAATAATTTAAGATATATAACCAAATTAAATTAAAGGATAACCATTTAGCTCTTTCTTTAAATGTTTGATAGTGTGTTATAAAAAGAAGCTTAAGGCATGTGAAGCACCCTATGTACAACATCATCGCATTCTGTTATCCTATCTGAAATGAAATTTTATATAAAAATTGTATATCAAAGATTAAACATTTTGTAACAATACGTGACTTTGCTCAAACAATTTTGGTTGGCCTTCGAATGCCAACAATTATCTTCAAAAATTTAGAACAGAACATATACTTTGGATTGGTCTGAATCGGTTTGGATTTGACTAGGTCGATTCAGTTTGATCTCCCAATTTATACGATAGATTTCACCGAAGTGGAAGGAGGTGACTGGAACTAGAGGGTATGCGAGGTGGCTGGAACTAGAGGGAAATTATATGTGAGGTGGTAGCTTGGAGTGACGTGAGCAGTTACGGATAATTTTTTTTCCATTAGTCACAAACACAATCACTTCCGAGTGTTTTGAAACCCGATCCGGACCCGCGGTTGAACCGGTAAATCCAGTGACCCAGAAAAAATCTAGTTTGAGTTTTGTGAAATACCCAATATTTAGAAATCCGCAAAAACCCGTAAAAACCCAGTAAAACTCGGAACCTGATACCGGTTGAATCACTGGTTGAACTAATAAATAACTTTAACTTCTTTT
>NW_013617465.1:85643-85914 GCF_000695525.1 Brassica oleracea var. oleracea | reverse complement strand
GAACCTTGCTTCCGGCGATGGAAGCGGTACGAGCGAGGTCCCTATTCTGGACTTCGATGATTTCTTCGCTGTTCTTCTGTCGGGTTTTGACGCTCCTCAGGCCACGAGCGAGTCAGGGAGGCCGAAAGTTGTTGCGGAAGGATCTCATATCCTTAACGGGGTATAAACTTTAAGAATTCTGACGATCGTTATTATTATTTTTTGCTTATAACGTGTCAATCGGTTTTATAGGTTTGAACTTGGTTGGATTGGCCATTGAGGCGAGCCATGG
>NW_013617465.1:62562-85296 GCF_000695525.1 Brassica oleracea var. oleracea | reverse complement strand
TGAGCGGTTTCGGAGTTGGAGTTACTTCTCCGAGTTTGATGCTCATCTGATTAAGAGTGTCGCGGAAGATTACATTGACCGTGCTTCCCATTTCAATGAGTGCTCTTCCGACTTCCAGATCTCGTATGACGAGGTCTATGACGAGCGGATCGCAGTGAGGCTGATCGTTCCCGCCGGCTTCCTCCTTTGTGAAGGTGATTGAGCAGTTCTGATCATCTCGGGTAGGAGACCATGTACGCCAGTTTGCGCTTGACTCCGCCTTCCGCTGGTAAGCGTTGATGGCCGAAACCGTATCGTTGCAGAATTACGATCCTCCGATGATCATGTTGACTCTACGACGATTGTTATCGTTCCCTTTGTCGTCTGGCCTCCTGCCGCGTTTATCCCCAGATTGGTTTCTTTGGTGAGATCTCTCCGCGGGAAGATTTCTGTTCGGCTTCGGGGGGCGATCGGTCTCGAGGATGAGATCTTTCACGCTGGACACTTCCGAGAGTTCTCCGGCTTGTAGCTTCGCGGCCAGCCTTGCTCCCAAGACCTTGCAGTTAGTCGTGGAGTGTCCTCGGACTGGTGGAACTCGCAAAAGGTGTCTTCATCATATCCTTGGTTGCGAGTCCACGTATTACCCGTGGTTCGGCCCTGGTCTTTGATACTTGTACGAGATGAGAGAG
Organism: Brassica oleracea var. oleracea; assembly: GCF_000695525.1. Classification (NCBI taxonomy): domain Eukaryota; kingdom Viridiplantae; phylum Streptophyta; class Magnoliopsida; order Brassicales; family Brassicaceae; genus Brassica; species Brassica oleracea. Next base: position 84,628 of record NW_013617465.1, on the reverse strand, counting down.
GAGACTTGCAAGACCAGGAAGGTCATATGCGTAATGCAGCAGGTCAGAGGATAGATGCTCAGCGGGCTTCAATCCCTGAGTCTGATGCTAATGCTACAGGAACTACTCTACCTGCTGATGAGGCTGCGCGACCCAAAACGTTGGCTGACTACAACTGTCCAGATCAGTTCTACACACCAACACCAGAACTCCAGAGGAGGCAGCGAAGGTCATTGAAAACCTAGCATCTAGCAACAGCACCAAGAACACTGATTTTGAGAGGAAAAAGTCGCCACCATCCTTGGGAATGATCAGATGGATGAGGTGAAGGCTAAGCTGGACAGTGTTCAGAAGCTTCTTAGGAAGCATTTCTGCTTGGTTGAAGATGCAGAGGCTGTAGACACAGAGGGGAGAGCAGAGGAAGAACAAGAGGTGAACTTCATTGGTGGAACTGGATTCCAAGGTTCTGGAAACCATGGTGGAAACAGAAATTCCTAAGGAAATAGGGGTAATTTCAACCAGAGTTCGCAGTACCAGAAACTCTACAGCAACAACTACATCAACAACAGTGTAGACCTAAAATGGTTGAAGATGCAGAGGCTGTAGACACAGAGGGGAGAGCAGAGGAAGAACAAGAGGTGAACTTCATTGGTGGAACTGGATTCCAAGGTTCTGGAAACCATGGTGGAAACAGAAATTCCTAAGGAAATAGGGGTAATTTCAACCAGAGTTCGCAGTACCAGAAACTCTACAGCAACAACTACATCAACAACAGTGTAGACCTAAAATCTACACAAAGTATTTGATAGTGATCGGGGTTGATCTAGGGAAGACAAATGATGTGAGCAACAATATCTTTAGAACACAACGATATTAAGTAGTTTCCGGTACGCGAAAATATACTTTATTGATAACTGGGATCGAATACAATGAATTGAACTAGATCGAGTGATACAGACGAGGTCGATAAAGAGTGAATCTAAAAGTGGGAAGACAACAAGATCGATGTGAATGTGTAGCTCTCTCTGGGGTTTTTCGACGTGTATTCTTCTGTGTTTCTTCCTCTTCCTTTATAGTAAGTCGACTCCAAGATCTCTGCGGTAGCTCCACGATCTCAGCTTCTTGTTATGCGATCTCTGCGACTCCTTCTTCGAGCTTGATTCTCATTGTGGGCCTCGGCCCATTCCTTTGATCGTGACCCATTTCGGTCTTGACCAAAATTGGGTCCAACATTTGTCCCCCATCCTTTTTTAATTTGATCGAAAAGGAAAAGAAGGAGGTTATCCTTCGGACTGGATTTTATGGTTGGATAACTGAAATCATTCGGGTTCAGTTTTAATAATCGTATTTGCAAAGAGTCGTTTGTCGGCGCGTTTTCTTTAATTGGTAACGGCTACTTTAGGCGCCGCCAGGGCGTAGACAAGGTTATAATTGCTTTTCTTGATAGCGATGATATAGCCGTTAAGATGGCCTATATATACGTGAAAGGTTTTTCTTTTAGCCTTATCTTCGTTTCCAATCTCAAATATCTTTCTCTCTTGCTCTGAATCTTTCGATTCTTCGAGCTAAAGATGTGTTCGTCTCTCAATTTTCCTCATCCAATTACTACCGCAGATGATCCCGAGAACCTTTACTAGGTTTATGGGGTTGATTGTTCTGTCGTCCTTGATTTGGCCGGTGCGAATGAGACCCCTGAAACCGTGAGAGAGGGCTACTACGGAGCCTATCTTTCCTTTTTCACTCATGCGGTCTTATTTTCCCGATCATGTAAGCGATATTTGAGATCTTTACGGAGCTTGGACTATCGCTTTCTCAGCTTCTCCCAAAATTTAGGCATATTGTCGCCTTTTTGGTTAAGGATAGGGAAGAGGGTCTGGCTTTTGGTCTTAACGAGTTTCGTCAGTACGTTTTGGTGAAGCGGAAAAAATAGACCCCTTAGACTTTCCTTGTGTCTCCACGTACAGGTCGTCACGTCATAGAGGATATGCCCTATCGAGATGAGAAGTGGCGGAAGCAATTCTTTGTTTTTCAGATGGCTCGAGCATCCATGGGTGAATTCGATTTTTCCCGGCTTTCTCGTCGTTGGGCTGAGAATATCGGTGAGCTCTCGCCTTGCCTATACGTTTAGGGTTTTTCGGGATTGAAGACTGAACTTTTTGATTTATTTTTGCTTGATGTAGTTCCTGCTGGAAGTTCTTCGATGTCGGATGAGATTCGTGGTCTCATGAGGATCCTTCGGAGAGGTCGTTCGAATTGGTCCACTTTTGACCGGATTCGGATTCAGACTATTTTTACCTTGCCAGTGGGGACCAACAGAGCTCCTTTAATCGAGGGGTCTGAAGATGAGGCCGGGCATTCCCGAGAGGTCGCGGGGGCTTCTCCTGCTCAGGACCAGTCTTCGGATTGGTTAAATAGACAGCTTGTGGGGAGGTCGTCGTTCCGAACTTCCGGGTCTGCACCGAGAAGTCAAACTTCAGGAAAATCTTCTTTAATCCCGATCCATGATTCCAACGATGACGATGCTCCAGAAGGGGGTCGGTTTCTTATTTCGCTAAGTCCTGGTATGGATGATGAGACCATGGTGACTCATAAACGGCGTCGATCGTCGGAGGGGTCCTTGCCCGGTCCATCTCGTCCTAGGTTTGTTCCCGGGGGAGATAGTTCTTCGTTTTCGGTTCAGAGCGATCTGATTTCCCTCGCTGGTCGTATGAGGTCCGCAGGTTGCCATCTTCTGTCTCTTGCTTCATCAGTCGAGAGGGAAGCCTACGCTAAGGTCGCTGTGGCGAGTTCTAAGGTTCGTTTCTTGTTTACCATGTTTCGAGAAGCTACTTCGTAGTACTTGCTTATCTTGATTCCTTTTCAGGTGATGGAGGCTTTCAATGAATATGTCGTGATGATGTAAGATCATGTCCTGGCTTCTCTGAATGATAAGGAAATCGAAAGCATTGGTTCTGAGATCAAGAGGCTTTCAAAGGAGCTTGAAGCTACCAAGCGAGAAGGGAAGGAGGATGCTGAAAAGATCGAAGCTTTAACTGAAGACTGGAAGAGGGTTCATCTGGAAAATAAGGCTCTCGAATCCAAGGTGGTCGATCAAAGGGCAATAATTTCAGCACTCAAGGTTGAGAGAGATCGCGACGTCCGCCGTGCTTCTCTTAATGCTCGTCGTGACGCTGCGGCCAAGCATCAGGAGGTTCTTGAATCTTTGAAGGGTAAGTGGGCGAGCAAGAAAGAAGAAATATCTGCTGAGATTCAGCTACAGGAGGTGGTCACGAATATCGATCTCCTGACCGAGCTCAAGGATGGGGGTTTGACTGTGGACGCGGAGCTTGCTCGTCTAAAGGAAATGGAAAAAGATTGCGTGGATCTTCTTGCATCGGCCGCTGCGCCTGATTGGTTGATCGCTGAGTTCGATTTTCCTCAAGTCTCATATGATTCAGTGGATCAAATCAGGGGGTCGTCTGTCCCCGACGATTCCGTTTCTAGTTAGCATATTTTTTTTTGTTTAATATCTTTCGGATTTTTCCAATCTTTGATCTCGATATTTTAAATATCTTCCGATGGATAAGTATAAAATTTTCGGGATTTCCCGGTTTCCTTAGTTTTCGATATTCTCTTGTTTGGGTCGTTGAGATATTGCGAGGTTTTGATCTTTATAAAGCTTTCAGCTCTGTTCTGGGATTTGTCATAGTGTTTCACTCAGTTTCGTTTTTGCTTGTTAACAAACATGACTTCGAGAATATCAAACTCTCGTGATTCCAACAGGGTGCGAACTCGAACTGGTATTGCTAATGCGGAACGTATTCGATCCGGAGATGTAAGTGACGCACTTACAGAGGTTCTGCGTGAGGAAACCTGACTTCCGCGGTCTTCGTCCCAAGGGATCAAAGATCCCGAAAGTGAAACATCTGTTGCACGGGTTTAGTCGAGCAGCCCAACGGGTTCGGATGGGCGTGATCGTCCTTGTGGGAACCAAAATTCGCACTGTCGATTTCTATTTAAATAAGGAAACTAAGAAAACCCTAATTTCCTAGAGGTCCCGGATATCTGCTAATACCACACGCTAAGCAATCAGAACACTAGATAATCAACGACAAAATATAAGAAATCGTAAAAGAAAGAGAGCAAAATAGATCTTATTCTGAATTTGTGTTTGAGCGTTACAACAAGGTAAGAGCCTGGGCTACGAGAGCTGTCGGCGAGATTCCGAGTTCTAAAACCCTAAGACGGCAAAAACCTAATTGAGTCGCAGCTCGAGTACCAAAAACGGAAAATTGCCTAAATTGCTCTAAATGCTAAGTTTGCTGTGAAAAAGTTTTCTCCCTCCATGCCTCTCGCCTAAGACTCCTTATATACTCGCTCCTAGGTCGGTTTACGCTTTTCCCCTTCTGCCCTTAAGCCGTCATAGCATAAAAATGGAGATATTCCATTTTTCCCGATCTTTGTAGTTGTCTTCAAAAGTTTGTATTTATCCACGGAAACTTGACATTCATCCTTTCGTGCGAACCAAGCGTAAACCGTCCCAAGGTTTACGGGCTGCTGGTTAAGAAATCGTAAGGTGGGCTTCGAGTCATGTCTTAGATCCCTTTGGGCCGTCTTTCGACTTGAAACGTTTATTATGACTTTTTTCGATAAAACGGTCTTTCCGCGGTTTTAATCGTAAAGTTTGATTGATGACTTCGAATGGCGGAAAAACATGAAATGGGTTCGCTACGGTCTTTGGGAGACAGCATCGAAGGGTAGATGAGAATGCATGGATTCGTGTCGTATCGTCGTTTCGGAGGAGCTCGGTCGCTACGTAGCGACCGAGCGGGAAGCGTACTCGGTCGCTACGTAGCGACCAAGCGGGACGTGCACTCGGTCGCTATGTAGCGACCGAGCTTGGCTCGAGCTCGGTCGCTACGTAGCGACCGAGCTTGGCTCCAGCTCGGTCGCTAGGTAGCGACCAAGCGAGACGTGCGTTTGGTCGCTATGTAGCGACTGTGCGACCTTATTCGGGCTTTTCTCCGAAGTCTCGTGTTTCATCCGCAAAGCTCTTCGTAAGAATGAATCTTTTCCAAAAAATATTTGTCGAAGAAAGTTCTTATTGTCTTCTTCGGATGTTTTGAGTGTTAACTTCGTCGCAACCGTTTTAGACCCCAACAATTCTCCGAAGAAGGCTAAGACGAATGGTTCAGATCGTCGTCTCGTTGTCCCGAATGATACGGTTGTTGACAAGCCGTTTCATTGGCAATTATCGCATTCCAAGGATTGTCCTATTACTGAAGATCCGGATAGTGTTGCTCATTTTGTGAGGCACTTCAAACCCGCTGGATGTCCGCTTCTATCCTATGTAAACATGGCCGTGGCCCATGCTAAGGTAGTTCTTCTGAAATATGATCCTTGTTGAATCTTTGATTCGTTTTGTCCGTATTGATCCGCCATGTTTCAGGCTATGGCAGCTAATAATGAGTTCGCGGCGACTTTAGAAAAGGGCCTACAGGATGTTCCGCGTTCTGACGAACTTAACGAGATAAAGAAGGTTGTTCGCGAGCTAAAGCTCGGTCTCAAGATGGCTTAAGATCGGGAGCGTGCCAATGCTGCCCAACTGGCTGTCGCCGAAAAGCTGGGGAATCAGGCTGCTACGCTCGAAGCTCGACTGCGGGTTGTGAGCAACGAAAGGAGATCGGCCCTCGAGCGATTTTCCATTTTGGAGGCGAAGGCTGAGTCTTCTGTCAACAAGTTCGCTGACGACCTTCGTCGTGCGATCTACGATGCTAAGTGGGTTATGGCGGATAGTTATCTGGAAATGATGGTTTCTCTGAAGGAGAAATGGGGAAAGAAGAAGGCGGCAACTGATAGTGAGACTCGTCTTCGGGAAGTTGTGGCCAACATAGATCTCTTGAAGGAAATCATGAATAACAACCTCGTGGCTTCAGATGAACTGTCGCGGCTTCAAGCGAAAGAGGCCGAGCTCGGATCTGAAGTCGATGTAATGGCGACCTCGGATTTTTCTATCGAGAAGCTCGACCTGCCGCAGATTTCGGAGGATCTGCCGGAATATTTCTTTGCTAAGGTTCCTTTTAGGATGGATGGCTCGGAAGTGCTCTGATGACCGGTTTGAGGACGGTGAATTTGGCATCGAAGAATAGATTTTTAGGGATTTTTCTTTTGTTCTTCCTTTTGCTTTTGTTGCTTTATTATTTCATTTATTTTAATAAAGGAGGGATCGTGGGTCCCGATTTGTTTGTCGCCACTTTATGTTTTGTGCGAGGCCGACCTTTTGGGGGCATGTGTCGATTTGTAAATATCTTTATCGACAATTTTGATGTAATAAAAGATTTTTTTAATTAGTTTTGTCGCGCTTGTGGGCGGAGTCGCCTGCAACCGAGGACTTGATCAGGGTCCTGAGCTTACCCCTCAGAATCTTACCAGTCCATGACATGTGTCCAGTCCACGACATGCGTCGGCGCTTAGCATGTCTTTCTTTTCTTGTTGTCGTTGTGTAATATCTCTGTTATTTGCTTAAGGATGATGTTGAGAGATCGAATCATGTTCCTATTATCTTATGTTATGGAATAATTGTTATCGAAGACTATATATTTCAAAGTTTCACGAAGTAAGACTAAGATGAAAGTTTAACTTTACAATGTTTCCCGTATTTGCTCTTTTTGCTCTGAAATCGAATTACTTTAGTTTTACGAAGTTAGACTAAGATGAAAGTTTAACTTGACACAGTTTCCCATACTTGCTCTTTTTGCTCTGAAATCGAATTACTTTAGTTTAATGAAGTTAGACTAAGATGAAAGTTTAACTTGACACAGTTTCTCATACTTGCTCATTCTCCTACTTTGAAAAGTTTCACCTACTTTACGCAGTTACAATTTACTTTAGTTTCACGAAGTTGACGAAGTTAACGACGATGAAACTGAAACATTGGAAAGTTTCACCTAATCTAAACAGTTCTAGAAATAACCCAAGTCTTCAACAACAAACTATAAAGTCTCAAACAATATAATTCTTCAACAACAACCAAGAAAGTCATGGGAGAATTCAAGAAAGCCATACAAAACGAATAGAGTTCAACCGATTACTTTGTCTTCTTGTTCTTTCTACCTTTCTTCTTGCCTGCCTTCTTCTGGGCTGCCTCCTTAGCTGCTGCCACCTTCTAAGCTGTCTCCTTCTCAGCTGCCTTCTTCTGGGTTGCCTTCTTTGTCTGCTTTTTTTCACCTTCCTTCTGCTTGGCGTCCTTCTTCTGGGCTGCCTTCTTCGTCTGCTTCTTTTCACCTGCCTTCTGTTTGGCGTCCTTCTCCTGGGATGCCTCCTTCTTCTGGGAGGCTGCCTCCTTCTTCTGGGCTGCCTCCTTCTCAGCTGCCTCCCCCCATCTTCAGGCCTCTTGTCCAAATGCGACTCCTTCTCGATGGTTTTGGCTTTTTCAAAGAAAGTAATTCTTTTCCATCATCTTTTCTCACTCTCTTCTTTTTCTTGTCCTCAGTATTTTTCTTCTCAAGTATCTCAATCTCGTGCTTCTCAGCCGCTTCAGACATCTCTGCAGTATCATCCGTGTCATCATCACCATTACCATGTTCAATCTGCACTTGGTTTGCAATAGCGAGAACACTATCATCCTTAGAACCACCATCTTTATCTTCCTCCGATGGAGTATCACCACCATCTTCTTCCGATGGATTATCACCACCATTTTCCTCCGATGGATTATCACTACCATCTTGGTCGGATGGATTATCACTTTCCCCTTCCGACAGCAGTTCACTCCTTCCGGGAACACTCACCCTAAGACTTTTCACTTCGTTTTCTACAAGAGCTAGCCGGTTAGACAATGACTTGACTTTTTTGTTCACTTCCTTAATACAATCCGAGATTGCATACATTAGCCGACCTTCCATCGCTTTTAAAGCCTCAGCACCAGGACCCTCCACCGAATATGCATCAGTCTGTCCAGATTCTGCATTATTGGATCCTCCTCCAATAGCAGGAATGGTGGGACCTTCAACTTGAGCTGTACGAGCCGCAAAATCGATGCCGAACTGTTCTTAAAAGAAAACTTGTTTCTTCCCTTTCTGTATTATCTTGGTCCAACGATCGACTGCTACATCATCGTTGTCATCGGCCCAACATCTTTCCTTGCCCATCCCTATGCTTTCCAGAAGTTCCTTCTCAGCCAGTGTTTCTACCAAGATACTCACAATATCCTGTGCCAAATACACATAAAACATTACTTACCTTAGTTTCACCAAGTTTTCATAAGTCTCTTCTTCTTGTTTCGACTTCACATAAAACATCAATTACCTTATATCACCAAGATTCACGTTCACTGCATTCAAACTGAATGCCTTCGTTCCACCTTTGCGTTTGTACTGCATCTTGCACATCCGCGGGCAACCAGGGGGAGCACCATTCACACTTTCTCGGAAATGGTTCCTCAAGCTTGGAATTGCCTCAAAGGCCAACAACTACGAAAACACAACAAAAAGACATTATTATCAACTTAACAATAAGACAACTAAGGTCAAGAGAGCTTAAGAATACCTCCAAAGGAATAGGAAAGCTTGTAAAAACCCAACTCGTCGGCACAACCCCGTTGCATGTCTCCAAGAAGCTAGAGACATCCTTCAAGTTATGTTCGAATGCATACCGCCCCAAGGGAACTTTACACACGCATCTAGGTGATCAACAACAGTCTTGAAGAAACTGTCCACAGGTTATGCTCCCTCTCCACTCTTTCGGCCTCCGACGAGGATGCTAGCTAAGAAGTACAGAGCGGCCATCTTTAGACGATCCTGAGATGGCTTTGATTTTATTGCCAACATCTGCTTCTCCAGGTCAGCATATGTAACCCTTTTCCCTCCAAAATACTTTATCATGAATGTTGTACCACCCAACCTCTCATGGTTGGGGGGATACTCATGGCAGTATAGTCCAGAAGTGAGTCTGAATTCTCTGAGAGAGTATCGGATTGGGACGCCATTAACGATAAATCATAACTCATACTTCTTCGCTACACAAGCTGATCCAAAAACGAGAAGCCACATTCCCATCCACTTCTGCATTCGGATTTTAATATGGAAGAAATGTTGGAGCTGTGGGTGCTCTATGAACCAGTCTACCTCGGCCTTTTTCAGAATTGTTTGTATATTTCTTATCGCCGTGTCAATGTAACATTTTCCTGAAAGCTTTAAAGACTTTTGATACTGGCTTGAAGGAAAGTGCATATTAAGCGGTTCCATGCCTTCTTCTTCGTCATCCACAATCTGAACTCAAGTGAAAACCGGATCACGAACGACATATTACGACCATCAACTTAAAGTTTCACAAACTTGGACTTAGTTAAGCAATCATAAAGTTGAAGTTTTTCATGGTTTCACAAAGTTTGTACATCTATATTGTTGAAGTTCAACTTAGATTAACAGTCATCAACACACTACAACTTTTACTTTGTTTCTCAATATTACACTAACTCGACTCAGTTTCATGTTCTCCTATTTGAATACTTACCTCCTTTGCATGTGCCTCATGTTCTCGTACTGATTGGGTCGTCCTTTCTTCACCTTGTTCGTCATTTCTTCGGGGCTCCATTTCATCTCCTTCTGGAGCCGGCTCCTTCTCTTTTTCTCCGGCTTCCTTTTCTTCGTCTCCGACTTCCTTTTCTTCTTCTCCGACTTCCTTTTCTCCTTCGTTGTCTTCTTCTACTTCACTTGATTCCTTCTCTTCCTCTTTATCACTAGATTCCTTCTCTTCCTCTTTTTCACTTGCATTTTCTTCGCTTTCATCTGCATCTCGGGGACTTTGCTCGGTTTCGAGGGCGACAGATATGTTGATGGTGCTTGGGTTTGCTTCATCCCTACTAGCTTTTCCTTATTCTGATTCTGAACCATCGCCGTTTCTTCTATTCATACATTACTCGAGCTTTCTTCTTTCGCCTTTGGATCGTCTCGATTCAACATTATTTGGGTTTTGATTCTCGATTGAGGACTCGCGATTGAGTAGGGTTTTCAGAATTTCAAGAAAAAGCGAACTGTCGAGACATGGAGAAATGAGTTAGAGACAGTGAAACCTTGCCCTTATTATGCTTTTTACAAGTTCATTTATTACTTTACTTTTCAACCTCAATTTTCAACCAATAAGGAGAAGAAAGGGGAAACATATTCGATATTTCAAATTCTGGAAGTGGGTATCCGATTTTGTTTGGTCGGTATTGGGTTCGGGTTTGGATGGTACTAGGTAGAATTGTAGTTATCAAAGTTTCTCTTGGTTTCGTTGTCTTTTACTAAATTTTCCTATTTAAATAAAGATTAAATAAATCATTAAAAAAGGAAAAGTGCTAGAGAATACTTTTTTTTTAAGAGCACTGGAGCAATTGATTCAGGAAGATGGAGAGAAGAGTTTTTTTGTATGAATTGGGATGGATGTTTTTTTTTCTTTGTAAAGAGGAAATGAAAATTTTGGGTAAGTGAAAAAAATTAAAATTTTGGCTAAGTGTTTTGCCTCCAAAGCAACTTTCCCGCTATAACAGTGATTTCTGGCTTTATTTAGGGAAAATATTTAGTAGCGCGAGTTTAATGCTACAATAGAGTTAGGATCTGATTTTAGACATCTTTAGTAGCAGTTGGTGAATTCGTGCTACCGTGAACTGCTACCAATACCGATATTTTTTGTAGTGTCTAGTTGTGTTGAAAGTGCATGGTGTAAAGGATCAGTTTCAGATGGGAGCAAACAGAGAAGGTTAACACAACACTTGTAATCTTAGAACATGGAACTGGAAATACTTGAGAGAAACAAGTTCAAAACTCCAAGGAAGTTTCTCTCCAAATTTATCCTTCATTGTATTTTACTTGTTTTTAAAATTCTTTTTGTCTGATTCATTTTCTTTTGATTCAGGTAAAATGGATTTGCGGACAAATCCTTTTGAAGAGGGAGAGTATGATACGCCCTGGATTGAGCACCGTCCTGCTTGGATCATGGACACGGACCAAGGTGGCCTTCTTGTTTACCATCTCGACCAAACCGAAGTTTTCATGTCGGATCATGCCAGTCCTACTACCCGAATCATACCATCTTATCATTTCCATACTGACCTGATTTTCCAATCGGATCATGCTGATCAGACCATCCGTACCATCCCATCCAATCACCCCGACTGTACCGCACGTGCTGTCCATCGTATTGACCCACAGACGTCCGTATTGGAGCTCAGTCTGGAATCACGGCCTAGAGATTGATTTGATCGGCCCATTTCACTTCTTTCCCAGTTAATTCAATATTCTAAGACTGATAATCAAGCCAGATTTAACTTGGGACGAGAAGAATCCGAAGATGTTCATAGATTTTCTCTTATGGCCCTTTTGGTGCGTCATGCGTGTCCCGAAGGCTGTCCTGACATCCTTGCTTCAGTTCCCGACCCATTGATGGATTTCTCTCATCCATATTTCACTAAGGCGTGGAAACTCATCTGTCTGAAGACTTGTTTCAGACAAGTACACATCTTGGTCATGAAAATCAACCGGCGGGTCATGTGGAGTGTCTGGTGTGTGTGTGGATCGTCCCGCGTGTGTCCTATCCTTCCCATCATGGACCTGCACGACCACAATGAACCTGGACAGGAGCCGAACGGACATATTGACTAGTCTTCTCCATTTTCCGTGCCTTGACCAGATCTGGTCAATGTTGTAGTTTTTATGTCTTGTTTTTACACATTTCTCTTAATTCTCTTTGACTCAAACTAGTATAAATATGTAATCACATCCAAGGAATAAATCAGATTGTTTTCCCCTTTTTTTGTGAGTTTATCTCTTTGTTCTTTGGTTAGAACACCTCTTAGTTTTCTTGGTGTGGTTAGCTACAAGTTAAACGCCTCTATCTTGTTGGACCGGTGCGTCACATCCGGCAACAGATCAAGTTTTGCTTCCTTGTCGGACCTGTGAGTCATATCAGGCGACAATCAAGCACCCTGGTAGTATCATTGGGCCATCCGCAACCCTTTGTTTCACCGTTCATTCCATCAGTTCTCCTTCCTCACCGATCGAGTCCATATCTTTCCTTACCGGTCGAGTGTTTTTTCTTTAGGGCGCATCAGAAAGGATCGGTAAAAAGACGACACGGCCTTGGACGACCACCCACAAGTGAGGACGGAAACAAGAGCAGCTTGGGATTCATCTTTCTCAACTAGGAATCAGCGCTAGAGTTGGATTGAGGCCAGCTAGAAGATGTCCCGAGTCCTTATATACATCCGGATCATTCCTTTTTTGCGGGGTTAGAAAAGGAAGTAAGGATATTTCCAAATATCCTGAAGAATCCCTGACATAAAGGATAAACAGTGAAAAGGAAATCTGATCCTCGCTGAAAAAAGGGAAATCCCTCCTATAAAAAGGAAAATTACAAAAATACACACTCTTGAAGAGTAAGAAGACCATCGAGTATCATCAACCAAACGGGAACCAGCCTCCTAGTCTATCCCCTCACATCAACGCACAAGCTCCTCCTCAGGAAACATCAGAGCTCCAAGCTCCACCGTCTCGTAGACGCCATCAGAAGCCCAGAGCTTCTCCGTCTTTGGCAAGAAGTCAGCGGTTCTATATCGCTAGACCCTGATCTGGAATAGGGGAACTAGTCCTCCCCCGGGTTCAGAGTGTGGCTTCGGCCTGAGTGGAACCCGGGATCGCAGAATTACTGGAGCGATGTCCTGCCTAAGGGAAGCCTTATGAGAATGAGCAACTCCGGTTGGCTTGAGTGCACAAGTTATTCCCTGAGTTCGATGACGAAATCGAGCAATAAGGGGCAAACTGTTCGATGACGATGACGAAATCAAGCAATAACGGGCAAACTGTTGGGGGAAAATACTCAGGTATTAAATTCGAGCAATAAGGGGCAAACTGTTGGGCAAACTGTTATTCCCTGAGTTCGATGACAAAATCGAGCAATAAGGGGCAAACTATGGGGGAAAAATACTCAGGTATTGAATTCCTCCAGAACCCTGGCAGGACACCGGCCTCTGGGCCCCCGCTAAGAGGAACCCCAGTTCCCCGCTACGGAGTTCTACGGGTCCAGTCCCTAGGACCCCCCTTCCCCCGAGAAAAGAAAAACTTCCGATAAGGAGAACCTTCCATATTTCTGAATATGGAAGAGTTTAACCTACTCCAACCGACTAAGGCCCACCTTAAGAAGACTATATAATGGGAACCTAAACCTTACAGCAAGGGATCGACACTTCGAGACTTAGAGATTAGAGCTAGGCGGCTAGAACTAGGGTTCTTACTTAAAACTGTTGTAGTTCTAATTCTTTGATCTAATAAAACGTCTCTTTCTACTTTCTTACTTGCAAATCAATACAAATACTCATGAATTTTAAGCCTTGTCCATCGTTCTGTGGTACTCACAAAGATCCTACACAAAAATCCCCTAACAAGTAGAATATTTCCATTTTTCTTACGAATGGCCATGTATATTGAAATACTTCCTCTTTTTCTTGGATATAGGAAGATTCCATCTTGTCTAAGCTGGTTACATTATATTAAGGAAGATTTCAATTTATCCTTAGGCAGGAGAAATCACTGGACCTGGAAGCCGGAGGCAGAGAACCCTGACCCGTGGACAGGACCCTGGAAGCCAGAGGCAGGACTTTGAGCCGGGGGCATGACCCTAGAAGTCGGAGGAAGGAAGTTGGAGTAATCTCTTCATGGATTATTTTTTCCCAACAACGGGCATGTTGATGGGATTTGTTGATGCGTGTTGCCCCATGGGTTAACGCTTAGCCCATTTGCCCCTGCTTTCCTCGTTCTCATGTCTTCCTTAGAGGTTTGTGAAGGTACATGACCTTTGAACTATTTCTTTAGAAGCTTATAGAGGTGCATACCCTTGGAAACATGTAGAGGCCCGTAGCCTTGGAAATCTTGAGAAGCACGTGGCCCTAGCTTCATTTAGAAGTATATCATGGTACATTGCCAGAAAAAGGGGTAGTAAGGTGATAGAGCTTGCTTTTTTGTGGAGTCATTGGATTTGAACTCCTTGTAAGGTGAGCAGCCAAAGATCCAGAATCTGGGATCCGGAACCTTAAAGCTGTAACAAGGAACCCAGAGGTTTGGCTTTCTTTTGGATGAATAGTTGCGGGAACATGTGTTCTCCGGCTTCTTTTACTCCCCTTTGCTCCAAATGAGTAGAGGATATGAAGACCAGTACTGTAATAACCCTCTTTAAGGAGTAAAACGCAGACAAGGAAAAATCATCTAATAGCCGAGAAAATTACTCAAGTAAGTGGAAGTCGGATTGGTCTTTTCCCGTGGATGTTTGTGGATCCCAAGGTACATAAGAAAAATTATAAAGTCTTAGAATAGTTTTCCATCTGAAGAAATAAATTCTTCGGGAAGTTTAGTGGATTGAAATTGCTCGCGGTTCGGCCTAGAACGTCCTAGTCGGATGAGAAAGTTAATCGAAAATTTATTATAGGGCCTTAAGATAGGAATGACTTAGAATTATTTTAGAAATGTTTTGGTTTAAGAAATCTAGGTTTTTGTCAAGGAGAAACATTCCCGCCAGCTCGTTTCAGCTTATAACACGTTCGGGATTTAAATACGGCCCATTTGGGCTCATCTACGATGTGTTAAGCATATCCGGAAGGTTTTGGAGGATGCAGATGCTTGTCTACCTCCTTAAGCAGCTAGAAATATGTTATTCCTTTACTGGATAAGCCTCCAAGCAGCTCTTGTTTATGTCCTATTGGTTGAATTGGTGGCTGGCCACAAAACTTGTTTTAATTGGACAGATTTGTGGCTGCACACCAATCTCTCTCCAATAGTTACCTTCTCCTGAGCTCATTCTCCACCTCTATAAATAGCAGACACCCCCTTAGTCATTTCTCATGGTTAGAACCCTAACCATAGCAACTCAAAAAAGTTGAAACCCTAAGGTAAAATTTTTTGTCTTTAGCTTTCTTTTTATTTTGCTTTTTTCTTTCTTTTCTTTATTTTCTTAATTAGAACTTAGATAGTCTTTCTTACCCTACCCTTCCTGTATTTAGATTTCTAAAGCTCTAGAGTTTTCCGATAAAAGTTTAAAGTGAAGCCGACCGCGAGAATGAAGCGGTTCCAGTCCGAAACTTTCATCTAAGTGTTGAAGTGTGTCTCGGTTATGGGTTAGGATTGTTGTGTGTGCGACTAGCGCCTGCAAAACAAGAGTATTGGTTGATGCATTGGTAAGTTGCGCGTTTGATATATAATGTTATGATAATGATTGATGTTTGTGAAAGATATTGAGTTATATCGTCGGGCCTCAGCTCGAGGGGTATAACATGATTGTGATACATTGATGTTTTGTTGCATATACTTATGTCATTGCACAGTATTGTTTGGGCCTCGGCTTAGATAATATAACATGTTTGATCATATCTTAACGGGGAAACCCGTAAATCCACAGACTTGATCCGTGAGTGTCCGACACTCGGGTAGAGTATCGTGAGAGTCATTGGTGTCCACTCGAGGCCCGTGCCTTGTCCGGGGCCTTACAAAAATTAGTTCCAGGCAGGAAGCAAACACACATGTGATAGGGCTAGCTACCCTCAACCGTGTAACTGCATGACGATGCGGGAAGTGTGTTATCCGGGCCATCGGCTTTTTAGACTTTGTGTTTAGAGTCAATGGGCGCAAGAAGGGATGTGTTATGGAGTTCGTATCGAGATAGGTACCAATGGCGAGAGGCAGTCCTCGACGATGGATAATGATCTAACCACTCGTGAAGAGTGGATGCTTGTTTACGTGATTGCTTTATTTTTGCATTGCATATTTCTTAATATAACTGATATTTGTTGCTTAATGTTTGATGCATAATGGGGGGATAAATAATTGTTAGGAAACCCGACTTAATGAGCAAAATAGTTGCTCATTAGACTCTTTGTTATGCAGGTAACCCGTAGTAGGTTCAATTTTGGATCGGAGGAGCACAAAGATGTTGGTGTAGATTTGCTACCTTTTGCAAACATGTACGCTTTGTAATATGTAAGATATGGTTTTGAACATCTGCCGAGCATGTATAAAGTTTGATGTGGTTGAACTTAAAGTACATATGAATAAGAAAAAGGTTTGTGAAATGCTTGGATTCCATATGATATTAGTCCTAGTCCGTGACGAACTAACTAACGGTTTCAAACTCGGGTTGCAAAGCCTTAACTTGGAATCGCTAGGAAACCCGTTCTTGGACATATGATCTTGGGATTTCAGATCTGATCTGGGAACCTCGGATCTATTGTTTGGGCACCTGGTAGTAGTATCTTCGATCTGGTTAGAGTTCATTAGTTCGTCGTGCATGTTCTTGGTTGATTGGTGCATGGCAAACTAATTAACTTTTACTTAATCTAGATCGGGGGTGTTACAACAAAGGTGGTATCAGAGCATGGTTCACTTTGCTCACTTGGGAACCTGTTTTCAATAATTTATCGTGTCAAAGGTGTCACAAAAGGTAGAATAGGAAACCAACATGATCATTTGTTAGATAAGTTGGGATTAGTACTTACCCTGGGTTGTACTGCATTATGTTTCCAAGACGTACAAGGAGTGAGGAGCCAATGATGACACCACCAAGATATGGACAATGTAACTCTGAAAACCGCAGAGTCTATTCAAACCTTGAGGTAACATATGATTCTGCGATAGCACATGGAAATAACCATTATTATGAACCCGAAGATAAGTCGACCGGGAGAAATCTGACGGATACACATATGGGCTATGAGCAAGAAGAACGATACGAGGATTTGAGGGAGAGGAATCATGCACATGATATGTATGGATCGAGGCGGAATTATGCAACAGCACATATTCCAAGGCGGAATGAATCTGAGTTCAGGCACCGAGAAAAGACGCCCGAGCCAGGTTGTAGGCAAGAACAGTGGACAGTTGGGAGTTCAGATCCTCTAATTGTATTAGTACAAGGATTGCTAGATAGACTTGATCATAGAACCGGTGAATCATCAGAGCAAAGACCATCATCCCCTCCTGATTACCTAAAGATGATCACGTTAATGAAGAAGTTTGGAATCGTTAGATATCCTGGAGGAACAGATCCCTTCGAAGCGTCAGCATGGCTGAGGAATTTGGAGAAAAAACTTTCGGGCCATCCACTGTCCTGATAATTTCAAGAAGGATGTGTCAACATACTACTTGACCAAAGATGCTTCTGATTGGTGGGATCACGTGGACGAATACTATATGGGAAGAGAGATCAACTAGGAAGATTTTAAACGAAGTTTGAGCGGAAATACTTCACACCTGAAGCAAAAGACTGGCTGGAGATTCAATTCTTGGAGTTAACTCAAGGCAACCGAAAAGTCAGGGAGTATGAGACGGAGTTTACAAAGGTAAGGAAATATTCTCCTTATGGAGCAAGGATTGAAGATGCACTAATTCGAAGGTTTATAATAGGATTGAGAGCGGATTTGGCTAGCCGACTACAAGTAGTGAATTTTCATAGCCTCTATGAATTGACAAAGATAGCGGTAAATGTTGAAGAAGGTATGGAAAAGGAGCAAGCCATGATGAAGCATGCAGAGCCATCTCGCAGAACTGAAGGGCTGGGAATACGAAGAATGAATAATATAGTACAATTTAATCGAGTGAGAGGCCGAGGAAGAAGGAATGACGGACGGTTTAGGAATGGACCAGATGTGTGTTACACTTGTGGTGGTACATGCCATTTTTCTAGAAATTGTCCTTATAGTCAGGGAAGGAAGGCTCCTGATTATATTACTTGCTTCTCGTGTGGTGAGAAAGGGCATTATGCCAACAGTTGCCCCCATAAGAGTGATACCACTCAAATTACCCTAATGAGTGATTTATACTTTCTCAAATAAGAGGTCAAGTTGTAGTACTTAGGGATCGAATTCACAGGGAGCTAGGGAACCTATTAAATCTAGTAAGGTTATTAATTCTAGGTGTTTGTTTAAAAGTAAATAGCAATCCTAATTGAGCAAGTCTATTGCTCTAGTAACAAGATGATTGGGGGTGTAACTTAATGGAAGATATTAGATGCAGGGTTTCTATTCAGGTGTTGGAGATTATAATCCTATAGATGCCTAACAGTTGCATGCATGATATATTACAGCTCAACTCCTTAATCACAGTGATCAGCGATGGCAATGTTTCACTGGTTAACTAACTAGATCTTGGATCTCAACTGTCGTCTTTTACTCCCAAGAAAGTGTCGATCGATGATCCTATAGGGAATATCGATACACCTTTCGATCGATAAACCTTTCGCAATATCGATCAATTGTCAGATGAAGATATCGATCAATGCTTCTAGCTAAGCCCTAGGCGTGGGTTGATAATGCTCACTAGTCTCCTAGATCAGCGGTTAGTTCTCTCTAGCAGTCCTACCTTGACAGATTAGATTCAGTACTGGATGATCAAGGATGCTTGACACATGCTAATTCCTAGGTTCATGTTCTAGTTAGCAAGGCTAAAACAAGCAATAAGAACGATCAATCAACGAATATCACAACTTACCAAATCTATAGTTGGGGCAGATCCCTCTAACTTATTTAAACCGTGAATCTAACAAGTAAACTACTCAGACATAGCTAAGCAATTCATAACACAAGATATAGATAAAAACTGCATAGAATAGAATAGATGAATCAATGGAGTTCCAATCACAAATCTCTATATGATCTTCTCTCCTCTGAAAGTAAGAATACAATGGTGGCTGAAAAACCCTTAAAAAAAGAAGAACTCATTTGCCTCCTAACACTTAGGTAAGTATATAACTATTAGGTTAAAAACTCGTCAGGGGTAATCTTGTAATTTGGTGAAGCCTTGGGTTTGAAGTCAGTTGGAACCAAGTCGCGCGTTCCGCGTCTCGACATCAATCGATGGTACAGGATGTACATCGATCGATTTCTTCTTCTTCGTATCGAGCTCTAATGGTCAGCTCGGATGAAATCTCTTTTAAGCTCCTAAATGCTCCATAATCATCACTTTACTCTAAGATACCTCTGAACCTGAAAACATACCTAATAGGATAAAATATATAGTATATAGATAGTAAAACACTTATATACCATGGATGAAAATGGGTCAAATCCATGGTATATCAACTCCCCCAGACTTACCTTTTTGCTTGTCCTCAAGCAAAACAAACAGGCAGTCTCTCTGAAAGAGGTTTGAAAACAACAGGGACTTACATATTTAAAACATATAAATCATCACCTCTACAATGTCGGAAACCACATCTAAAAAGTCCTTGTTGGGGTGGAAAATGGTTACGACGAAGTTAACGTCCAAATCCCCACAAAATACAAGTATGTCTTTCCGCAACAAATCATGCTCGGTCGAGAAAACGTCGCAACGTATGTTCCAGAGATAAAGCTTCGTTCGAATTCTATTTAGATCAAACATAAGCTATCGGAAACATACCCAGACCAGCTACGGATAGGTTTGAGTATGACAATCAGAACACGGACGAACCAAGCTCGATCATTACGTAACTACCGCCCATGCATGCTGTCCGGTCGCAACGTAGCGACCGAGCTCGGTTGCTACATAGCGACCGAGCATCCGTTCCACTCGATCGCTACGTAGCGACCAAACTCGAGCCAAGCTCGGTCGCTACGTAGCGACCGAGCGTCCGTTCCACTCGGTCGCTACGAAGCGACCGATCTCGAGCCAAGCTCGGTCGCTACGTAGCGACCGAGCGTTCGTTCCGCTCGGTCGCTACGTAGCGACCAAGCTCGAGCCAAGCTCGGTCGCTACGTAGCGACCGAGTTCTTCCGAAACGTCGATACAACAGTTGTCCATGCATTCTCGTCTATCCTTCGATGCTATCTCCCGAAGACCGTAGCGAACCTATTTCATGTTTCCCGCCATTCTAAGTCATCGATCAAACTTTGCGGTAAAAACCGCGGAAAGTTTGTTCTTTATCGAAAGAAGCCGTAAAAAACGCTTCTAGTCAGAAGACGGCCCAAAGGGACCAAAGACATGACTCGAGGCCCAACTTATGATTTCTTAACCAACAGCCCGGAAGCCGCATGACGGTTTACGCTTGGTTCGCAAGGAAAGATAAATGTCAAGTTTCCGCTGATAAATACAAAATTTTGAAGATAATTATGAAGATCGGAAAAAATGGAATATCTGGATTTTTCTGCTATGACGGCTTAAGGGCAGAAGAGGAAAAGCGTAAACCAACCTAGGAGCAAGTATATAAGGAGTCCTAGGCGAGAGGCATGGGGGGAGAACTTTTTCAGAGCAAACTTAGCACTTAAAGCAATTAGGCATATTTCTGTTTTTGTTATTCGAGCTGCGACTCAATTAGGTTATTGCCGTCATAGGGTTTTAGAACTAGGAATCTCGCCGATAGCTCTCATTGCCCAGACTCTTACCTTGGTGTAACGCTCAAATGTGAATTCAGAATAAGATCTACTTTGCTCTCTTTTCGTTTTCTTACTTTTCTCGTCTTTTATTTCGTGTTCTGATTGCTTAGCGTGTGGTATTAACAGATCTCCGGGACCTCTGGGAAATTAGGGTTTTCCTAGTTTCCTAATTTAAACGGAAATCGACAGTGCGAATTTCGGTTCCCACAGTTTGGCGCTAGAAGGAGGGGGGGGGGGTACAGATCAATCTAACTCTCAACCACATCACGCTCAACCAGACATGTCAACAGACGACGCAGCTAACGTGCAGACTCCTCTTAATGGAGGCAATGGCACTGATCTCCACACTCCAGCAGCGGATGTATCTGCGCCCAACGCACCAGCCAACGCCGCGGCGCTCAAAGAGTTTAAAAAGATGTTCGCCACCTATGAAAAAAGGTTGGAAGAACAGGACAGGCTCGTGAGCACCTTGACCAAACAGGTTGAAACCTTAACGGCAAGGACTCGAGCAATCCGTCCCCAAGGAACCACTAAAATCTGCGGGAAAAAAATCTACATCGCCACCCCACTCGATAGACCTAGAGTCGCGCGGGAACGATCTTCGGGTCAAAACCCTAGCGAAAAGTCCCCCGTCGAAAAGGGGAACCCTGAAAATCTTCCGCCTCCCGCAAAGGATTTGAAGGATAACGAAGTCGAACACGTCGACCTGGATCCTAGCGATGTCTCCAACGATACTGATGAGGACGTCGACAGACATCCAAGAAGGACCAGAAGCCGATCTGCTCGGGAAAGCTCTCCGTTCGACAAACCGATGACAGAAGAGGAGGAAATCCTCTATTGGAACGAACAAGAAGAGCTGGCTGAAAAGCAAACCGAGCTCAATCGCAGTAAACGCCGACAGGCTCGGAAATCTGCTGACGAGACATCGGATATCCGCGATCTTCGCGATTATAACACCAAGACTGCAGCAGAAGTAAGAGCCGTAAGATCCCAAATCCATCACGCTACTAGCGCTGCCCCAGAGATCGACAGGCTGCTGGAAGGGGCTCGTAAGACCCCCTTCACCACTCGTATCTCAGATATGAGGGTATCCGATCCGGGAAAAATCAATGTACCGAAGTATGACGGTACGACCGATCCGAAGGCGCACCTTCAGGTTTTCGACATTACGATGGGAAGAGCGAGACAGAAGGATGGCGAAAAAGACGCCGGCTATTACCACCTGTTCATCGAGAATCTGGAAGGAGCAGCCCTCGAATGGTTCGCACGCCTTAAGCGAAAATCTATCGGGAGTTTCCGACAGCTCGCGTAGGAATTTCTCAAGCAATACTCTATGTTCATAGATAGAGAAATTTCCGATGTCGATCTCTGGAGTCTGTCCCAGAGGGAAGACGAACCCCTCCGCGAGTTCATCAGCCGATTCAAGCTGGTAATGTCTAGGGTCAGCGGGATAAGCGACAAGGTGGCCAATGACGCGCTCAGAAAGACACTCTGGTACAAGTCGAAATTCACCAAATGGATAACCCTCGACAAACCGCGAACGATCCAGGACGCCCTCCACAAGGCGACGGACTACATCATAATCGAGGAAGTAACGAAAGTCTTATCGCAAAAACATAAGTCGACAAGACCATCCTCGAAAGACGTGGATCTAAAAACTAAGAAGAAGAACTCTCGTAACGACAAGTATGTCCATCACAAGGGGGAAAATCTCCAAGGAGCGCACAATTACGCGATCAG